>NW_020328848.1:0-13662 GCF_001858045.2 Oreochromis niloticus | reverse complement strand
TCCCATCATGGTTGTCACAGATATTTGCTTCTTGGCTTCCCGTCTGGTCCTCAGGACAAACAAAAACTGTTACCTAAATATCAACACTTTGGTTACATTATTGTGTGGTCCACGTTCATGCGCTCACAGTGATCTGCACTGCCAGCAGTCCCTCACCTGCATCTTTGCCATCAATGTTGAACTTCACTGGCAGAGAGCTGGGCACTCCAGTGGTTTTAAGGCCGGATCCACTTGCACGCACCTTGCTGGCATCATGGTGGGCAGCACCTTCACCTTGTAAGGGTGGACAAAAGGGAAGAGAAGAACAACACGCTCACAAATGAAAGGAGCCTCATTTACAGAACCCAGTAAACCACACAAAGACTTTTCCATTTTAAAGCTGGCCAGAGTGCAACACTGTAACATGTAACACCTAGAAGGTTCAGATGGTTGCAGTACTTTGCTCATTTGGATCAAAAGTTTGGGGGAAAATCTTTCATTAAATCAAGTGATTGTAATGCTCTTGCTTCCGTTGTGTAGTTAACCATCTATCATTTAGATGTTTCATTAGCAGCCTGATGAAATTAGCTGTGTCGTTAGCCCACTTCAGCCATCCAAACAGATGACCATCTAAGGTGAATTATGCAGATCACTAGCACAGTACACAGATTACCACTTCTTATTCCAGCCAGACTTGTTGTTACTTCATTCTAATCATGCAGGAACAACAAAGATTTATTCCTACTGGCTTTTTAAAATGTGCTTCTTCTATTCTAGAAAAACAAAAACATGTTATCACAGCTTTGTTTTTTTCAATGACATCTGTGTTGGCTGTGTCAGTTGCAGGCAAACATTTATCATAATGGTTAGATATTAGGAAATAGCTTAAAATTAGTGCATATTTAACTTGTTACACTGCCTTGATGTTACCTGCATGGGATCTCCTCATCAGCATATGACTGTACCCTGGATGATGATATGTACGAGCTTGAAACTGATTCGCTAACAGAAACTAGCTAGCTTAGCGCACATGTCTTGTGGCAAGATATATGCACCTAAATGATTTAAGTCATTGGCTGTTCTGCCAAATTGCCACCAACTGCAACTTTGTGAGCTGACTGTTTCGGGATTTTTGTGTTTTACACAACAAAAAGAAAGAAAAAGATCTACAGATTCAGGCATTTCCTTACCTGTGGTAGTCGCGTAGAATGACGTCACTGACAATGGTTTAAGATGAAAACAAACTTTCTCAAACAAAAAAAAAATTTAAAAAAACAAAAAAAGAAGAAGTGAGTCGGCGTGTCATCTTTACGAGCACCATACATGTTTTGCCTCACATTAAAATTATTATTTTTCCTTTTCAAAAATAATTCGTGTTCAGAGAAGTCAAATATACCACATTTGCACTAATTCCACGGCTGGCAGGTGGCGCAGAGCACTTGTCGCCGGCCCCTGGCACCTTGAAGTACAGACGGGCGATGGTTCGAGTCTCACTCATGCGAGTCCTGTCTAGAGCTTCGGTCTGCTAGGGGATTCCCGGTCTGCGCCGGGAATCCCGACCTTTTTTGCCTTTTCTGTTTTTCTTTTTTGTGGGTGTGGGGCCTTTATTTACAAAGCTGGGACTATCTCCGTTGTCATGGCTACCAACAACAACGCCAGCTTGGGGGAGACCGGAGACCCGATAAGCACAGACTCATTCATCCTTTATCCACTTTCTTTTCACTGCTGCTGCTGCTGCTGCTGGAAACGCTGGGAATGCTTGTGTGGCTATGCAGTTTTTGCCTTGTTGGGACCAGTCTTGAATTTTACACATTTGATAAGTGAAGACTGGATGTTTAGTGACCAGAGCTGGGATAATCTGGACACAATCTGCAGCCTGCATCTCCAAATCACAAATGGCTTTAGATCTGATCTAAGATCTAGCAGACAGGCATGCATGTCTCAGGGTGATTACACACTAACACATTGTGATTAATCACACACATTTGTATACATTTTATTCACAAGATTTTAAAAAACAAACAAACAAAAAAACCAAACTCAGGAGGGGAGAGCCTGAAACCATTTACCGAAGTCACATTAGCAGCAGTGTTCAGCCTAAAAAATACACAAGTTACAAGTCGTGCATTTGAGTCATGCAGCCATATTATTTCTTAATTTATTCAATTATTTTCGAGACACTGTTAGTTGTTAGAAGCCAGTGTTTTAATGATAGGACATATATGACAGTAATGAGACAAAACACAGATAGAATCGCAGAAAGCTTGTTTCTCTCCCGTTAGGCTATAGCCCAGTTACCTTTGACTTTTCTGTGGTCAGTAGCCCTTCATGTCATATTCTGTCTCTATGTACAATATAGCATTACTAATACAATAACCTGTACGTCAATGAACTTCATTGTGTAATTGATGGCAGTTCTGAAAGTACTAGTCACTTAAAGGTTAAATTTCACATCTCAATTCTCATCTTTGAAGTAACTAGAACTCCGAGCTATGAAATAAATGTAGTGAGGTTAAAGTATCAAATCAAAGTATCAAATTCTCTGTTATACTTGACATTTATTTTCTAAAAAAACACTTTGCTCTGCTGCCAAAATAATTTCCTCCTATAAAGGAGCAAAGTGAGTGTTAAGTGTCGTTAGCTGTGGTACTTTATCTCTCTATGATGTTGCTGCAGGCTCTGGTGGAGGCCCAACCAGCCTCATGGTTTCTGATGAGACTGCCGTCAGCATGGTGATCAGTTGGGTACCTCCCAATGCTCATGTCCTCCAGTATCACGTGTCCTACACAGCATTGACTGGAGCTGATAGCCAGGATCACACTGCGAGTGGTCGTAGTCATCACATCTTCACCTCTTCTGGGCTTTCAGCCGGCTGTCATGTGTCAGAATTCCAGAAATTCCATAAGTCCAAAACTTGAAATGAGTTCTGACTGTGTTGGGATGATAGTGTTGTTTGTTGTCTGCAGGTGCTGGTCCTGGTGGAGAGAAGCAGGTGATGCTGGAGTCACTGCAGCCAGATGCACGTTACAGCATCTTGGTCACCGTGAGTACCACAACAGAGAAGGAGCAGCGGTTCAGCTCAGGGCAAAAGTGGTGAGTCAAACAAGGGAAAGATGCCAAGACAGCTCAAGTGCAACTTCCAGTTAAGACGACAGGCTTACATGCAAAAGTGCAAATGTCCCATTACTTTACCCTTACAGGAGGATATGCATACTTGAAGGTTTCCACATATAGAAACATCAAGGTTTGTGGGCAGTATTGTTTCTACAGCACTACACGTACAGTCATTTTGGTCCAGAGACACAGATTCCTTTCTCTCAGACCACTCCAGTATCTGTGTGTCATGGAGACCAGTATCTGCCGTTGATGGATATCCTATTGTAATCCAGGATGTAAAAGGTATTCTGTAATCACGTCTACAGTGATGTGAAAAGGTGTTTGCCCCCTTCCTGGTTTCCTAGTGTTTTGCATATTTATCACACTTACATGTTTCAGATCATCACCTACAGTACTGTAGGTTTAAGTTTATTTATAGTTATTGTGTGTATATGTTGAGTTTAAAATTGCATTTTAACAGCATGCTGCAGCTACCAACAATGGAAATGCTGTTTTGTGTTAAAATGATGTCTTTCGTGTGTTATTGCTTTGCAGGGAAGCTGAGAGTGGACAGAGCTGCACAGAGGACAACGATCCACTCTCAGCACTTCATACCTGACTGGCCACAGCACCACCCTCCTCCCCAGGGTGAGGGGGGTCCTGACCCGCCTGCACAGAGGGAGTTGTGAACATGCACTCTGTGTCGGTGGTTTAGGAGCCTCCTCACACACACACGGATGAAGCCTGTCACTGGAAGATGTCTCCATTGCATCAGCAGGACGTAAGCATTTGTACAATATTGCAGTTTGTGATGTTTATACATGTTTTTATTGCTTCATTTCAAACTAGGAGATATAAAAAACCAGTTTTCATAATATTTTCTGTGCATTTAGTTGTTTTCTTAATAAGTTATTCAGAACATCATTGCAACCTGTCAGCTTTTTATTGAGGATGTAGAAAGTTGCTGGTGGCCCGAGTGTGTACAGTGGGTGTTGTGTTTGTCACATGGTGAAAGTGACCTCATGGGGAGCAAAAAGAACAACTGAACAATTTGGGGATTCACAGACTTTGGTAATCGTTAAAAATGAAGAAAAATTGTTCTGTGTGAACAAGAAGCTCAAATATAAACCATCCTGACACACTGACACAATGATCTGCTATCAGTGTTTTCATGAGCCTGGGTGAAGCTAATTTGCACGAGTTTAACCTCCCTGTCAAAAACTTGCATGACTCTGTAGTACTGTAGCTTTCTCCTGTTTATTTATTCATTTGCTTATTGTAGAAGATTAATACGTTCAACAACCGATTCTTACTTGGCCTGAATGTTTGAATGTTTGCAGTTTCAGGTCCTACTGATCAGTTTTAAGTACTGTAGAAAGTGAGCAGCAATTTAATCAAATCCTGGGATGAAATGGGACAAAAGGGTAATGTGACAGCCACATTAGTTCCCTTCCCTCGTTTAACAATGTGTAAGCAGACTGCTTTAACCTGCAATTTACTGCATGTTGTTAGGCTGCATGGTGCAACCACAGTCTGCTAACCACCCGTGGTGATCGAAGGTTTTGAGCTCTTGCTCGAGCTACTGATGAAGCTTTGTCAATGCTTGTTAAGTTTCCCAACCACATTTCATCCCGATGGTCCAAGGCTTACATCTTTATGCTCACAAAGTACTTCTGTAATTAATCAGTAACCAATCTATTACTTTAAGTTACAGTTTGAGGGGCATTAACGAGCATAAATTAGATTTAACTGGATTATGTGTTTAAGAGACACAGACTTCATCTTTAAGAGGCTCTTCTTAAATGTCTGATCATGTTTGTGTTTGTCTGCAGCATCACTGCAGCAGAGAGGGTATAACACAAGGCCACAGTCATGTGGTATTCTGTCCTGCTATTAAGTGAATAAAATACTGAAAAAAAACATCTAGACACTAATACAGTCACTGGCCACTTCATTAGTTACACCTTGCCAGTACTGTTTTGGACCTTCTTTCACCTTCAGAACTGCCTTAATTCTTTGTGGCACAGATTCAACAAGACCTGGAAGATTCCTCGCAGATTTAGTTTCACATTGACATGATAGCATCACACAGTTGCTTCAGATTTGTCGGCTTGCATCCATGTTGCAATCTCCTGATCCACCACATACCAAAGATAATCTGCTGGATTGACATCCGTTATAAGATGAGTATACTGTGGTCATAAAACGATGGACATGGTCAGCAGCACAGCTCAGGGAGGTTGTACCTCTGGAGAGGCCTCTTCCTACACCTGAAGTTTTTACCAGTGAAAAGAACAGAGGTTTCCTCATACAGTGTTCATCAACAGAGGAGAATTTGTTCCTCAGACTGTGCAAAATTGCATTCATGGTTATCCTGCTGCGAGGGTGAGCTCTGAGATGGGCCCAAGCCATGCTTCCTCCTCAGCAGTCTTTATTTACCTGATATGTCAACCCAATTATTGTGGAAGACTCCTCTGACTCTGGAGAAGCAGTTCTGCTTCTTTTTTTTTTAATGAGCAGTAATGATACTTGTAATAATGTAGCCTTTCTGCAGCTCTGGAGGCCTGGATTGCTGAATTGGACACTGGAAATCCCACCCTTGAAACCCGTAGCTGGTCAGGCCCCTGTAGCCGGAGCAGTGGAAGGTGGCGTAGGCCCTGCTAACTGTTCCCAGCAGGTATCCTGAGCAGACGGGAAAACATGATGGCTGGGTGACGGTCAGGAGGAGCATAAACAGAAGCCCTGATGCGCACCAACCTGTTCATGTGTCTAACTGTTTTCCCCCACTCAGCGACACACCCGCCAGGGATCAAACTCTGGTAATTGGTGATTCTTTTCTGAGACACGTGAAGACAGCAGCAACCATAGTCAATTGTCTTCCAGGGGCCAGAGCAGGCGACACTGAGGGAAATTTAAAACTGCTGGCTGACGGTAAACCTGAATTCAGTAAAATATAATTCACATCAGCAATAATGACACCCGGTTACATCATCAGAGGTCACTAAATCAATATTGAATCAGTGTGTAACTTTGCAAACACAATGTCAGACTCTGTAGTCCCTCCCAATCAGACCAGGAGTGACATGTTTAGCTGCATGTTCTCCTTAAATTGCTGGCTGTCTGACTAGTGTCCAAGAAATGATGTGGGCTTGATAGATAATTGGGAAACTTTCTGGAGGAAACCTGGTCTGGTTGGGAGACAATCCCACTTTGGATGAAGCAGCTCTTCTTTCTAGAATCTGGCAAATTTATGAAATCCCTGAACATGATTATCCAGCGTTGGGACATGTAAGCAGAGTTGCAGTCTCACACACCTCTGCAGCTTCTCTCCTACTGTTATCCCCTAACCCATCTCCATAGAGACTGTGTCAGCTCCCAAACAGACAAAAACTAACTAAAACCAGCAAAAAAAAATGACTTAAATGTAAAAAATAAATAAAAGAACATACAGTATCCTCAACAGCACCAAAGAGTTATACATGACTAATAATGGATCAACAAATCGATTTACTCTGCCTTACTGAAATCTGGTTACAGCAGGATATATGTAAGTTTCAATGAATTAACACCCTGAGTCATACTAACTATCAGAGCCTTTGAAGCACAGGCGAGGAGGCGGTGTGGCAGCAATCTTCCACACACTTATTAATTAAACAAAGATCAATCAGAGTTTAATTTATTGAAAGCCTGATGTTTAGCCTTGTCCATCCCAGCTGGAAATTAGATCAAAACTTTAAAAGCCCCCCGTAAAGCTAGAACATCTTACTATTCATCACTGATTGAAGAAGTAAGAACAACCCTAAGTTTCTCTTCAGCACTGCAGCCAGGCTGACAAAGAGTCAGAGCACTGTTGAGCCAACGATTCTTTTAACTTAACTAGTAATGACGTCATGAACTTCTTCACAAATAAAATTTAACCATTAGAGAAAAAAAATGACTCATATCATTTCACAGATGTACATTATCTGCAGCTACTTTGAGTATCATTGATATTGATCTTTTTCTCCAACTGATCTTTCTGAGTTATGGCTTATTGGCTTATTTGAAGAGTTTCAGCCAGTTTGTCCTAAAAACACCTTGAAAAGACTTCAGTTAATCCAAAATGTTGCAGCAAGAGTACTGACAGGGACTAGAAAGAGAGAGGTGATGGCGATGGCGTTCATTTCGCTTTCCTTGAAGCTTGGTGCGAAATTTGGCAGTAGACTGGAGCGAAGCAAAGAGATGTAAAGGGACAATAAGAGGAAATGATGAAAGGAAGAAGAAAAATAAAAATGGTGGAAAAAAGGATCAGAGCCTAAATTCTAAAGCTGCAGCTTGCATACTGGCAGCTCCAAGATCTCACTGACATGTATCATAGACTGTATATAAACATAGGCCAGTGTGATGTTATTGATTTGTAGACTTAATTTTGAACAAAGGGCAACCTCTGGGTGCACTTCATCATGCTATTATTAATCTCTGGCTCTCACAGCATTCTTTTGTTCTGTCTTCCTTCTCTCAACTGGTCCAGCAGATGGCTGCCCCTCCCTGAGCCTGGTTCTGCTGGAGGTTTCTTCTGTTAAAAGGGAGTTTTCCTTCCCACTGTTGCCAAAGTGGTTGCTCATAAGGGGTCATATGATTGTTGGGTTTTCTCTGTATGTATTTGTAGAATGCACTCCACACACACACGGCTCGATACAGCGAGATGTTACGTTTATTTCTGACTTTTTTGTGACAGTTCAGTCTAGACAGCACCCGTCTCAGCTTTTTACAGCCCCTCCTCTCCTCTCCCGTCTCACTAAAAAGGGGAAAGAAGACTGTCATCAGACCAAACGCCACCAGCTGTTTCTCACCTGCCTCCCCAGCACCACTCCTCCCCTGCAGCCGAACCACGGACCACACCTCCGCCACAGTATTGTTGTAGGGTCTACCTTACAATTAAAGCACCTTGAGGCGATGTTGTTGTGATTTGGCGCTGTATAAATAAAATTGAATTGAATTGTGTCAAGTCCATGATTCTGTTCCCACATTCAGTTATTTCCTGTTTTATCTGGTAGCCCGTGTCTCCTGTTCTAGTGTTTAATTACACCTCAGCATTTTTTGTTATCGGATTTAGTTCAGCTGTGTGTTTTTCCTCAGCTGTCTCCACTCTGCCTACATGTATTTAACCCTCATTGCTGTTTTGTCCTGTTCTCCTGGAGTCCTGCTTCAGTCTGTTTGTTTCTGTCCTGCTCTGATGTTGTTTGTTACTGATGGCCAAATAAAGTTTCTGAAGCTTTACTGAAAAAGGTTCATTACTTGAACTTTTCAACACAGTTGTCTTTGGTGACATCTGGGGCCTGAAATATGAAGAGCAGGTTGAATCACAACTTAAACTGCTTCATTATGATCGCTCATCTACAGGCCTGTTGCCAGTTTCTGTTTAATATCATGTGACGGTGCTGTGTGATATCGTTCTACCACTGTGGTGCTTGAACAGGTCTATTTGATTAATAACTAGTTTTGATGAATAAACATTCCTGTTTAAACATGTGTCATGGTGTGGTCTCTCTTGCTTGTGACTTCTTGACGTTTGTAAACATTTAGTGAACTTTATGAGTTTATTTCTGCCTTCTGTGTCCTGCATCTGAGTCCACACTCTACCTGCCACACAGCAGACCACGACGGCTGTAACTAGAGAGCGGTCGAGGAATCTGGCTGTTTATTTGAAGCAGCTACTGCAGTCCATGGAAACTGGTACAGTTAGCAAGTGGGATCAGTGTGATTTAGAGGAGTGAAATCATTGAACAAAGTGAGGAAGCTGATCCACTTTGACTTCTGTTGTGAAGTTTCCACTTAAATAAAGCCTGCAGATGAGCGGTAGCTAACATTCTTAATCAAAGCACACACAGAACATGCAACCAAGCTGATGGAGAGCCTACATGACCATGGGCAGGGTCAGCAGTCTCACTGAGCCTAGCATGGCTCTCAGTTAAATACCTTCCACAGGAACAAAAGGCAGTACACAGCTGTTTCACACCTTAAGGTTCACACTCCCTTGCTACCTCCAGAGTCCTCGAAAGACAAAAGACTCTCCCTCCTGTGGAGTTGTCTGCTTCCCCCAACTTCCTAAATAGACCCCACCATTTGTCTTACAGTATGAGTGTCAGACATGTTAAAATCACCAAGGCATACAATAACGTGATTAATACATAAGTGAAAGAAATTCCATTACAATCCACCTTTGATTCTTAAATCAAGAATCACATTAATACCAGAATTTCTTTCCTGACATCTGTATATCACATCAACATTATTGTACACTTAAAGGAGTTTCACACTGTGTATCCTCACTTCACTGTTCTCCCACCACCCTTGTTCATCTTTAATCCTCCCCACAATCTAAGCTCTCACATGCAAATGGCAACAACAATTATACAGAGGAAGGTCTTCTCCATAGTGTCAGAGTACTTTGCATGGCAAAGTGAAACATCCTTAGGTGGTCATTCCAGTCACAGTCATGGCTCCTGGTGTCTGTGCCATTTACAGAGTCATAATTCCAACGTTTGTCTCCTCTGTGCTGTCACTTTTGAGCTTGGCATGCTCTCTTCATCCCTCGATTTCTGTTCCAACGCGGGTGTAGATTTAAGGCAGAGCACGTCGTACACCTTAGTTGTCTTCCTCAACGTCAACGTAGAAACTTTTCATTTATTTTAAGATTTGCTGTTCAAAATCTCCTCGTGACAATCCTTTGGAAGCCCATGTGCAGCCCACTGTTGTTTGTTGCTGTCCTGCAGATGGTCCCTGCTTCTCACTGGTCCTGGTGAAGCATTCTCTCCTGGTCATGGTCTGTATCTGCACCTCAGTCAATCCTTCCATATCTCTCATGTCACGTCCCTGAAATTTAAAAATGAAAGCTTCCACGGAAAACCCTCTTTGCCCTATGTCAGCTTAGCACAATAGACATGCACAATGAAGTTGTGCATTGTCTCTTAAAAATTCACAGGGCTTCTCCCTGGAGTAGTTCACTCCAGGCCCGTCATAATGAAAAAAAAAAACATTAGCCAGTGGTGTGTCCTGCTGTAAATCATGTGATTAGATCCCACGATTAACCCTTTGCGTGGAAAAATAGATGTTATGCACACTTTCTCACAGTGACCTCTGCACTGCAAACAATACAAGGTCATGAATAACACACCGCTGGTAAATTCAAAGACATAGAAAGTGGCAATTAAAGGTTAAATCAGCACGGCCTAAAAGCCCATGCAACCTGTTGCTGTCATCTTTCTGCTCCTGTAAAAAGAAACATACATACATACATCCACCCTTTTGTCAGGTCAAGGTTTTGTCAGTCCAGTCAGTCCCCATTTTTATTGCTGACAGTAGAACCTCGTGACGCAATAAGTTTCTACTGCCAGCAATGACGTCATTTCAAAAAGAAAAAAAGAATTTAGACTGGATTACCTCGCTGAATCCTTTTTGGCAGGACTTGTTTCTGGTTGTCCCAAATAAGTGGCTTCTCCCGAGCCCATTTAATTTTTGGAGAAACTCACTTGCGATTGTTCAACATGTTGTGTAGCGCTTTCGATCCCGATCTTGCAGGCCTGCTTCAAAAGAGAAAATTGCCAAACAAAAATCTCAGTGCACTGTTAAAAATCAGCCTCTTTTAGAAGTTGTCTAAGCATGCTCTTAGAATGATAGATCAAAACAAAACTGATTGGCAGTTTCAAAGTGGTACCAAAGAAAATGCAAATCCCCAAAACTTCATCCACCAGTCACACACCTCACACAACAACATTCTATTAGATAATGAGTTTTGTTTCCCCCATGTACCAGATGTGTGCCATGATAAGACCTCCCCACACATCAGAAACAAGAAACTCAAGAATCATTAGTCCCCACTCATCTGACCCCCTGCAGCATTCTGTCACCCTTGCAATAATTCAATCATCCTTCCCCAAAATATACTAGTTCACTAGTCTATGTATCACTTCTTAACCACTAAGTGAACCGGACAAGATGATGGTAACAGCAATGCATGCTTAAAATACTATTTGGTCTTCATGGCTCATTGCATGTGTGTTTGTTAGTAGGATCAATGCATTTTCTGTTGTGTAATTTTGTGTACCTCCTCTTTGCGGTGCTCCAGACACTTTTCAATTCTCCACGCAAGGCAGTCGTTTTCTTCCCAGTTTCCTAAACCCAAATTTCATTTCCCACACTAAAACAGCCATGTTCTCCCCTGCTCCTTCCACTGGTCTCATCTCATCTCTCCCCTTGCAGCAGTCCAGTGAGAGTCAGTTGTCTTTCAGCTTGTCCTGTGTTTCCACTGTCTCATCTTGCCATTTGTTCCAAAAGTGGCAAATGTCCAACTCAGTCAAGTCTTTTCAAAGGTCCATTCACACACAGTGAAGTTGCAGCTCGTCTAAATGCACATCCATCCATCCAGTCATGATGATGCCATTTTTCTCCTTGCTGTCGCTGTCTTGCACAGCTGCTGCTGCTGCTGGACCTCACTGCTCAGGACACTGCTGTGAGCTCTTGATATCCATCTCGTTGTTCTGGAACTGCATTTCTTGTCTTCAGGAGAGATTCTTGGAGCTGTTTTCTCAGGGTGACAAACACATGGAAGTTAAGCTGTAAAACAATTCAGCCAAAACTTGGCTGAGTGTTTCTAATGATGTTAACCTATAATTTCTTCCGACTGCTGCACGTGGAAAATGATCCGGGTCTGTCCTCACCTGCAAGTGACACACTGAGACATTTTGATCATTGTTCTCATTGCTTAAAGAAACACGTCTCCCCTCTCTGGTTCTGAAGTCCCCTTTCTTAAAACCCAGAGAGATTGTAGTTGTTCTACATTGAAAATCACCAAACCCTCTTCCTATTTTTTACTTATTTTCATCAACAATTCTGCTAAAAAGAAATTTTTGTGTGTCCACACTAGGGAGCTGGTGGTCTGCAGGACCACACCTTCCGCTAGTTGGAGACGAGACGACTTTTACACTCCTCTTTTTCTTTCTTGTTTTTTGTTCCCCATTTCAACATTGAACCCAATTTTTCACTGTTTTTTTTTTTTTTTTTTTTACACACACATCAACTTTTCCCACACAACCATTCTCTGCAATCTTACACACCACACATTACTCAGTTCTACCATACAGTCACACATTGAGTTTGTCCCTGGCCGCCTGGTGAAACGTCTGCCGCTCTACTGGATCTAGATCCATTTACTACACGAGGCGTCCCCGTGAGGCCCTTGCTTCTACGGACCAAGGAACGAACACCACCACTCCGTGCACTATAGTATGCAGAAATGGACTCCGACAGCGTACCCGAACCGCTGTCCCTGTGGCGTACTTGGATCGAACACAGGTCTGGGCCGGCTTCTCCCCAACAGCGCGCTCGAGCCAATGTCCTTGTGATGGACCGTACCACACAAGCCTGGGGCCTCAACCACCAGGATTTCTCCCGGAGACTCGAACTCCGGGGCAACCAGCGTACTATCAAAGAGGAATAGCAGATCACATGCGCTCACAGTGATCTGCACTGCCAGCAGTCCTCACCTGCATCTTTGCCATCAATGTTGAACTTCACTGGCAGAGAGCTGGGCACTCCAGTGTTTTAAGGCCGGATCCACTTGCACGCACCTTGCTGCATCATGGGTGGGCAGCACCTTCACCTTGTAAGGGTGGACAAAGGGAAGAGAAGAACAACACGCTCACAAATGAAAGGACCTCATTTACAGAACCAGTAAACCACACAAAGACTTTTCCATTTTAAAGCTGGCCAGAGTGGCAACACTGTACATGTAACACTAGAAGGTTCAGATGGTGCAGTACTTTGCTCATTTGGATCAAAAGTTTGGGGGAAAATCTTTCATTAAATCAGTGATGTAATGCTGCTTCCGTTGTGTAGTTAACCATCTATCATTTTAGATGTTTCATTAGCAGCCTGATGAAATTAGCTGTGTCGTTAGCCCACTTCAGCCATCCAAACAGATGACCATCTAAGGTGAATTATGCAGATCACTAGCACAGTACACAGATTACCACTTCTTATTCCAGCCAGACTTGTTGTTACTTCATTCTAATCATGCAGGAACAACAAAGATTTATTCCTACTGGCTTTTTAAAATGTGCTTCTTCTATTCTAGAAAAACAAAAACATGTTATCACAGGCTTTTGTTTTTTCAATGACATCTTGTTGGCTGTGTCAGTTGCAGGCAAACATTTATCATAATGGTTAGATATTAGGAAATAGCTTAAAATTAGTGCATATTTAACTTGTTACACTGCCTTGATGTTACCTGCATGGGATCTCCTCATCAGCATATGACTGTACCCTGGATGATGATATGTGAGGAGCTTGAACTTGATTCGCTAACAGAAACTAGCTAGCTTAGCGCACATGTCTTGTGGCAAGATATAGCACCTAAATGATTTAAGTCATTGGCTGTTTGCCAATTGCCACCAACCTGCAACTTTGTGAGCTGACTGTTTCGGGATTTTGTGTTTTACACAACAAAAAGAAAAGAAAAGATCTACAGATTCAGGCATTTCCTTACCTGTGGTAGTCGCGTAGAATGACGTCACTGACAATGGTTTAAGATGAAAACAAACTTTCTCA
>NW_020328847.1:0-24394 GCF_001858045.2 Oreochromis niloticus | reverse complement strand
ATGATAGGACATATATGACAGTAATGAGACAAAACACAGATAGAATCGCAGAAAGCTTGTTTCTCTCCGTTAGGCTATAGGCCAGTTACCTTTGACTTTTCTGTGGTCAGTAGCCCTTCATGTCATATTCTGTCTCTATGTACATATAGCATTACTAATACAATACCTGTACGTCAATGAACTTCATTGTGTAATTGATGGCAGTTCTGAAAGTACTAGTCACTTAAAGGTTAAATTTACATCTCATTCTCATTTTGAGTAACTAGAACTCCGAGCTATGAAATAAATGTTGAGGTTAAGTATCAAATCAAAGTATCAATTCTCTGTTATACTTGACATTTATTTTCTAAAAAACACTTTGCTCTGCTGCAAAATAATTTCCTCTATAAAGAGCAAAGTGAGTGTTAAGTGTCGTTAGCTGTGGTACTTTATCTCTTCTATGATGTTTGCTGCAGGCTCTGGTGGAGCCCAACAGCCTCATGGTTTCTGATGAGACTGCCGTCAGCATGGTGATCAGTTGGGTACCTCCAATGCTCATGTCCTCCAGTATCACGTGTCCTACACAGATTGACTGGAGCTGATAGCCAGGATCAACTGCGAGTGGGTCGTAGTATCACATCTTCCTTCTGGGCTTCAGCGGCTGTCATGTGTCAGAATTCCAGAAATTCATAAGTCCAAAACTTGAAATGAGTTCTGACTGTGTTGGGATGATAGTGTTGTTTGTTGTCTGCAGGTGCTGGTCCCTGTGGGAGAAGCAGGTGATGCTGGGTCACTGCAGCCAGATGCACGTTACAGCATCTTGGTCACCGCTGAGTACCACAACAGAGAGGAGGCAGCGGTTAGCTCAGGGCAAAAGTGGTGAGTCAACAAGGGAAAGATGCCAAGACAGCTCAAGTGCAACTTCCAGTTAAGACGACAGGCTTACATGAAAAGTGCAAATGTCCATTACTTTCCCTTACAGGAGGATATGCATCTTGAAGGTTTCCACATATAGAAACATCAAGGTTGTGGGCAGTATTGTTTCTACAGCACTACACGTACAGTCATTTTGGTCCAGAGACACAGATTCCTTTCTCTCAGACCACTCCAGTATCTGTGTGTCATGGAGACAGTATCTGCGTTGATGGATATCCTATTGTAATCCAGGATGTAAAGGTATTCTGTAATCAGTCTACAGTGATGTGAAAAGGTGTTTGCCCCCTTCCTGGTTTCCTAGTGTTTTGCATATTTATCACACTTAATGTTTAGATCATCACCTACAGTACTGTAGGTTAAGTTTATTTATAGTTATTGTGTGTATATGTTGAGTTTAAAATTGCATTTTAACAGCATGCTGCAGCTACAACAATGGAAATGCTGTTTTGTGTTAAAATGATGTTTTCGTGTGTTATTGCTTTGCAGGGAAGCTGAGAGTGGACAGAGCTGCACAGAGGACCAACGATCCACTCTCAGCACTTCATACCTGACTGGCCACAGCACACCTCCTCCCCAGGGTGAGGGGGTCCTGACCCGCTGCACAGAGGGAGTTGTGACATGCACTTCTGTGTCGGTGGGTTTAGGAGCTCCTCACACACACACGGATGAAGCTGTCACTGGAAGATGTCTCCATTGCATCAGCAGACGTAAGCATTTGTACAATATTGCAGTTTGTGATGTTTTATACATTTTTATTGCTTCATTTCAAACTAGGAGATATAAATAACCAGTTTTCATAATATTTTCTGTGCATTTAGTTGTTTTCTTAATAAGTTATTCAGAACATCATTGCAACCTGTCAGCTTTTTATTGAGGATGTAGAAAGTTGCTGGTGGCCCGAGTGTGTACAGTGGGGTGTTGTGTTTGTCACATGGTGAAAGTGACCTCATGGGGAGCAAAAGAAACTGAACAATTTGGGGATTCACAGACTTTGGTAATCGTTAAAAATGAAGAAAAATTGTTCTGTGTGAACAAGAAGCTCAAATATAAACCATCCTGACACACTGACACAAATGATCTGCTATCAGTGTTTTCATGAGCCTGGGTGAAGCTAATTTGCACGAGTTTAACCTCCCTGTCAAAACTTGCATGACTCTGCAGTACTGTAGCTTTCTCCTGTTTATTTATTCATTTGCTTATTGTAGAAGATTAATACGTTCAACAACCGATTCTTACTTGGCCTGAATGTTTGAATGTTTGCAGTTTCAGGTCCTACTGATCAGTTTTAAGTACTGTAGAAAGTGAGCAATTTAATCAAATCCTGGGATGAAATGGGACAAAAGGGTAATGTGACACATTAGTTCCCTTCCTCGTTTAACAATGTGTAAGCAGACTGCTTTAACCTGCAATTTACTGCATGTTGTTAGGCTGCATGGTGCAACCACAGTCTGCTAACACCGTGGTGATCGAAGGTTTTGAGCTCTTGCTCGAGCTACTGATGAAGTTTGTCAATGCTGTTAGTTTCCCAACCACATTTCATCCGATGGTCCAAGGCTTACATCTTTATGCTCACAACGTACTTCTGTAATTAATCAGTAACCAATCTATTACTTTAAGTTACAGTTTGAGGGCATTAACGAGCATAATTAGATTTAACTGGATATGTGTTTAAGAGACACAGACCTTCATCTTTAAGAGGCTTTCTTAATGTCTGATCATGTTTGTGTTTGTCTGCAGCATCACTGCAGCGAGAGGGTATAACACAAGCACAGTCATGTGGTATTCTGTCCTGCTATTAAGTGAATAAATACTGAAAAAAAACATCTAGACACTAAATACAGTCACTGGCACTTCATTAGTTACACCTTGCCAGTACTGTTTTGGACCTTCTTTCACTTCAGAACTGCTTAATTTTGTGGCACAGATTCAACAAAGACCTGGAAAGATTCCTCGCAGATTTAGTTTCACATTGACATGATAGCATCACACAGTTGCTTCAGATTTGTCGGCTTTGCATCCATGTTGCAAATCTCCTGATCCACCAATACCAAGATAATCTGCTGGATTGACATCCGTTATAAGATGAGTATACTGTGGTCATAAAACGATGGACATGGTCAGCAGCACAGCTCAGGGAGGTTGTACCTCTGGAGAGGCTCTTCCTACACCTGAAGTTTTTACCAGTGAAAAGAACAGAGGTTTCCTCATACAGTGTTTCATCAACAGAGGAGAATTTGTTCTCAGACTGTGCAAAATTGCATTCATGGTTATCCTGCTGCGAGGGTGAGCTCTGAGATGGGCCCAAGCCATGCTTCCTCCTCAGCAGTCTTTATTTACCTGATATGTCAAACCCAATTATTGTGGAAGACTCTCTGACTCTGGAGAAGCAGTTCTGCTTCTTTCTTTTTTTAATGAGCAGTAATGATACTTGTAATAATGTAGCTTTCTGCAGCTCTGGAGGCCTGGATTGCTGAATTGGACACTGGAAATCCCACCCTTGAAAACCCGTAGCTGGTCAGGCCCTGTAGCCGGAGCAGTGGAAGGTGGCGTAGGCCCTGCTAACTGTCTCCAGCAGGTAATCTGAGCAGACGGGAAACATGATGGCTGGGTGACGGTCAGGAGGAAGCAGAAGCCTGATGCGCACCACCTGTTCATGTGTTAACTGTTTTCCCACTCAGCGACACACCGCCGGGATCAAACTCTGGTAATTGGTGATTCTTTTCTGAGACACGTGAAGACAGCAGACCATAGTCAATTGTCTTCCAGGGGCCAGAGCAGGCGACACTGAGGGAAATTTAAAACTGCTGGCTGACGGTAAACCTGAATTCAGTAAAAATATAATTCACATCAGCAATAATGACACCGTTACATCAATCAGAGGTCACTAAAATCAATATTGAATCAGTGTGTAACTTTGCAAACACAATGTCAGACTCTGTAGTCCCTCCCCAATCAGACAGGAGTGACATGTTTAGCTGCATGTTCCTTAAATTGCTGGCTGTCTGACTAGTGTCCAAGAAATGATGTGGGCTTGATAGATAATTGGGAAACTTTCTGGAGGAAACCTGGTCTGGTTGGGAGACAATCCCACTTTGGATGAAGCAGCTCTTATTTCTAGAAATCTGGCAATTTATGAAATCCCTGAACATGATTATCCAGCGTTGGACATGTAAGCAGAGTTGCAGTCTCACACACCTCTGCAGCTTCTCTCCTACTGTTATCCCTAAACCCATCTCCATAGAGACTGTGTCAGCTCCCAAACAGACAAAAACTAACTAAAAACCAGCAAAAAAAAATGACTTAAATGTAAAAAATAAAATAAGAAGAACAATACAGTATCCTCACAGCACAAAGAGTTATTACATGACTTAATAATGGATCAACAAATCGATTTACTCTGCCTTACTGAAATCTGGTTACAGCAGGATGATTATGTAAGTTTCAATGAATTAAACCTGAGTCATACTATCGAGCTTTGAAGCACAGGCCGAGGAGGCGGTGTGGCAGCAATCTTCCACCAGCTTATTAATTAAACAAAGATCATACAGAGTTTAATTTTTGAAAGCCTGATGTTTAGCCTTGTCCATCCAGCTGGAAATTTAGATCAAAACTTTAAAAAGCCCCCGTAAAGCTAGAACATTTATATTCATCACTGATTGAAGAAAGTAAGAACAACCCTAAGTTTCTCTTCAGCAGCCAGGCTGACAAGAGTCAGAGCACTGTTGAGCCAACGATTCTTTTAACTTTAACTAGTAATGACGTCATGAACTTCTTCACAAATAAAATTTTAACCATTAGAGAAAAAAAATGACTCATAATCATCTCACAGATGTAACATTATCTGCAGCTACTTTGAGTATCATTGATATTGAGTCTTTTTCTCCAACTGATCTTTTGAGTTATGGCTTATTGGCTTATTTGAAGAGTTTCAGCCAGTTTGTCCTAAAAAACACCTTGAAAGACTTCAGTTAATCCAAAATGTTGCAGCAAGAGTACTGACAGGGACTAGAAAGAGAGGTGATGGCGATGGCGTTCATTTCGCTTTCCTTGAAGCTTGGTGCGAAATTCTGGCAGTAACTGGGCGAAGCAAGAGTATGTAAAGGGACAATAGAAATGATGAAAGGAAGAAGAAAATAAAAATGGTGGAAAAAGATCAGAGCCTAAATTCTAAAGCTGCAGCTTTGCATACTGGCAGCTCCAAGATCTCACTGACATGTAATCATGACTGTATATAACATAGGCCAGTGTGATGTTATTGATTTGTAGACTTTAATTTTGAACAAAGGCAACCTCTGGGTGCACTTCATCATGCTATTTATTAATCTCTGGCTCTCACAGCATGTCTTTTGTTCTGTCTTCCTTCTCTCAACTGGTCCAGCAGATGGCCCTCCCTGAGCCTGGTTCTGCTGGAGGTTTCTTTCTGTTAAAAGGGAGTTTTTCCTTCCACTGTTGCCAAAGTGGTTGCTCATAAGGTCATATGATGTTGGGTTTTCTCTGTATGTATTTGTAGAATGCACTCCACACACACACGGCTCGATACAGCGAGATGTTACGTTTATTTCTGACTTTTTTGTGACATTCAGTCTAGACAGCACCCGTCTCAGCTTTTTACAGCCCTCCTCTCCTCTCCCGTCTCAAAAAAGGGGAAAGAAGACTGTCATCAGACCAAACGCCACCAGCTGTTTTCTCACCTGCCTCCCCAGCACCACTCCTCCCCTGCAGCCGAACCACGGACCACACCTCCGCCACGTATTGTTGTAGGGTCTACCTTACAATATAAAGCACCTTGAGGCGATTGTTGTTGTGATTTGGCGCTGTATAAATAAAATTGATTGAATTGTGTCAAGTCATGATTCTGTTCCCACATTCAGTTATTCTGTTTTTTCTGGTAGCCCGTGTTCTTGTCTGTGTTTAATTACACCTCAGCATTTTTTGTTATCGGATTTAGTTCAGCTGTGTGTTTTTCCTCAGCTGTCTCCACTCTGCCTACATGTATTTAACCCCTCATTGCTGTTTGTCCTGTTCTCCTGGAGTCCTGCTTCAGTCTGTTTGTTTCTGTCCTGCTCTGATGTTTTTGTTTACTGATGGCCAAATAAAGCTTTCTGAAGCTTTACTGAAAAGGTTTCATTACTTGAAACTTTTCAACACAGTTGTCTTTGGTGACATCTGTGGCCTGAAATATGAAGAGCAGGTTGAATCACAACTTAAATGCTTCATTATGATCGCTCACTCTACAGAGCCCTGTTGCCAGTTTCTGTAATATCATGTGACGGTGCTGTGTGATATCGTTCTACCACTGTGGTGCTTTGAACAGGTCTATTTGATTAATAACTAGTTTGATGAATAAACATTCCTTGTTTAAACATGTGTCATGGTGTGGTCTCTCTTTGCTTGTGACTTCTTGACGTTTGTAAACATTTAGTGAACTTTATGAGTTTATTTCTGCCTTCTGTGTCCTGCATCTGAGTCCACACTCTACCTGCCACACAGCAGACCACGACGGCTGTAACTAGAGAGCGTCGAGGAATCTGGCTGTTTATTTGAAGCAGCTACTGCAGTCCATGGAAACTGGTACAGTTAGCAAAGTGGGATCAGTGTGATTTAGAGGAGTGAAATCATTGAACAAAGTGAGGAAGCTGATCCACTTTGACTTCTGTTGTGGAAGTTTTCCACTTAAATAAAGCCTGCAGATGAGCGGTGAGCGGTAGCTAACATTCTTTAATCAAAGCACACACAGAACATGCAACCAAGCTTGATGGAGAGCCTACATGACCATGGGCAGGGTCAGCAGAGTCTCACTGAGCCTAGCATGGCTCTCAGTTAAATACTTCCACAGGAACAAAGCAGTACACAGCTGTTCACACCTTAAGTTCACACTCCCTTGCTACCTCCCAGAGTCCTCGAAGAGACAAAAGACTCTCCCTCCTGTGGAGTTGTCTGCTTCCCCAACTTCCTAAATAGACCCCACCATTTGTCTTACAGTATGAGTGTCAGACATGTTAAAATCACCAAGGCATTACATAACGTGATTAATACATAAGTGAAAGAAATTCCATTACAATCCCACCCTTTGATTCTTAAATCAAGAATCACATTAATACAGAATTTCTTTCCTGACATTCTGTATATCACATCAACATTATTGTACACTTAAAGGAGTTTCACACTGTGTCCTCACTTCACTGTTCCCACCACCCTTTGTTCATCTTTAATCCTCCCCACAATCTAAGCTCTCACATGCAAATGGCAACAACAATTATACAGAAAGGTCTTCTCCATAGTGTCAGAGTACTTTGCATGGCAAAGTGAAACATCCTTAGGTGGTCATTCCAGTCACAGTCATGGCTCCTGGTGTCTGCCATTTACAGAGTCATAATTCCAACGTTTGTCTCCCTCTGTGCTGTCACTTTTTGGCTTGGCATGCTCTCTTCATCCCTCGATTTCTGTTCACGCGGGTGTAGATTTAAGGCAGAGCACGTCGTACACCTAGTTGTCTTCCTCAACGTCAACGTAGAAACTTTTCATTTTATTTTAAGATTTTGCTGTTCAAAATCTCCTCGTGACAATCCTTTGGAAGCCCAGTGGTGCAGCCCACTGTTGTTTGTCTGCTGTCCTGCATGGTCCTGCTTCTCACTGGTCTGGTGAAGCATTCTCTCCTGGTCATGGTCTGTATCTGCACCTCAGTCAATCCTTCCATATCTCTCATGTCACGGTCCTGAAATTTAAAAATGAAGCTTCCACGGAAAACCTCTTTTGCCCTATGTCAGCTTAGCACAATTAGACATGCACAATGAAGTTGTGCATTGTCTCTTAAAATTCACAGGGCTTCTCCCCTGGAGTAGTTTCACTCCAGGCCCTGTCATAATGAAAAAAAAAAAACATTAGCCAGTGGTGTGTCCTGCTGTAAATCATGTGATTAGATCCCACGATTAACCCTTTGCTGTGGAAAAATAGATGTTATGCACACTTTCTCACAGTGACCTCTGCACTGCAAACAATACAAGGTCATGAATAACACACGTGGTAAATTCAAAGACATAGAAAGTGGCAATTAAAAGGTTAAATCAGCACGGCCTAAAAGCCCATGCAACCTGTTGCTGTCATCTTTCTGCTCCTGTAAAAAGAACATACATACATACATCCACCCTTTTGTCAGGTCAAGGTTTTGTCAGTCCAGTCAGTCCCCATTTTTATTTGCTGACAGTAGAACCTCGTGACGCAATAAGTTTCTACTGCCAGCAATGACGTCATTTCAAAAAGAAAAAAAGAATTTAGACTGGATTACCTCGCTGAATCCTTTTTGGCAGGACTTGTTTTCTGGTTTCCAAATAAGTCTTTCCGAGCCATTTTAATTTTTTGGAGAAACTCACTTGCGATTGTTCAACATGTTGTGTAGCGCTTTCGATCCCTTGCTTCAAAAGAGAAAATTGCCAAACAAAAATCTCAGTGCACTGTTAAAATCAGGTCTGAGCTCTTAGAATGATAGATCAAAACAAAACTGATTGGCAGTTTCAAAGTGGTACAAAGGAAAATGCAAAATCCCAAAACTCACCACCATTCTATTAGATAATGAGTTTTGTTTTCCCCCATGTACCAGATGTGTGCCATGATAAGACCTCCCCCACACATCAGAAACAAGAAACTCAAGAATCTATTAGTCCCACTCATCTGACCCCCCTGCAGCATTCTGTTCACCTTGCAATAATTCATCCTCCCCAAAATAATACTAGTTCACTAGTCTATGTATCACTTCTTAACCCACTAAGTGAACCGGACAAGATGATGGTAACAGCAATGCATGCTTAAAATACTATTTGGTCTTCATGAGCTTCAGCATGTGTGTTTGTGTTAGTAGGATCAATGCATTTTTCTGTTTGTGTAATTTTTGTGTACCTCTCCTCTTTGCGGTGCTCCAGACACTTTTCAATTCTCCACGCAAGGCAGTCGTTTTCTTCCAGTTTCCTAAACCCAAATTTCATTTCCCACACTAAAACAGCCATGTTCTCCCCTGCTCCTTCCACTGTGGTCTCATCTCATCTCTCCCCTTGCAGCAGTCCAGTGAGAGTCAGTTGTCTTTCAGCTTTGTCCTGTGTTTTCCACTGTCTCATCTTGCCATTTTGTTCCAAAAGTGGCAAATGTCCAACTCAGTCAAGTCTTTTCAAAGGTCCATTCACACACAGTGAAGTTGCAGCTCGTTCTAAATGCACATCCATCCATCCAGTCATGATGATGCCATTTTTCTCCTTGCTGTCGCTGTCTTGCACAGCTGCTGCTGCTGCTGGACCTTCACTGCTCAGGACACTGCTGTGAGCTCTTGATATCCATCTCGTTGTTCTGGAACTGCATTTCTTGTCTTCAGGGAGAGATTCTTGGAGCTTGTTTTCTCAGGGTGACAAACACATGGAAGTTAAGCTGTAAAACAATTCAGCCAAAACTTGGCTTGAGTGTTTCTAATGATGTTAACCTATAATTTTCTTCCGACTGCTGCACGTGGAAAATTGATCCGGGTCTGTTCCTCACCTGCAAGTGACACACTGAGACATTTTGATCATTGTTCTCATTGCTTAAAGAAACACGTCTCCCCTCTCTGGTTCTGAAGTCCCCTTTCTTAAAAACCCAGAGAGATTGTAGTTGTTCTACATTGAAAATCACCAAACCCTCTTCCTATTTTTTTACTTATTTTCATCAACAATTCTGCTAAAAAGAAATTTTTGTGTGTCCACACTAGGGGAGCTGGTGGTCTGCAGGACCACCACCTTCCGCTAGTTGGAGACGAGACGACTTTTACACTCCTTTTTTTCTTTTCTTGTTCCCATTTCACATTTTGAACCCATTTTCACTTTTTTTTTTTTTTTTTTTTTTACACAACATCAATTTTCCCACAACCATTCTCTGCATCTTACAACCCACATTTACTCAGTTCTTACATACATCAACATGGTTTTTTCCTGGCCCTGGTGAGTCTGCCGCTCTACTGGATCTAGATCCCATTTACTACACGAGGCGTCCCCGTGAGGCCCTTGCCTTTACGGACCAGGACGAACACACCACTCCGTGCACTAGTATGCAGAAATGGACTCGACAGCGTACCCGACCGCTGTCCCTGTGGCGTACTTGGATCGAACACAGTCTGGGCGGCTTCTCCCACAGCGCGCTCGAGCCAATGTCCTTGTGATGGACCGTACCCAACACAAGCCTGGGGCCTCAAACCACCAGGATTTCCTCCCGGAGACTCGAACTCCGGGGCAACCAGCGTACTATTCAAAGAGGAATAGCAGATCACATGCGCTCACAGTGATCTGCACTGCCAGCAGTCCCTCACCTGCATCTTTGCCATCAATGTTGAACTTCACTGGCAGAGAGCTGGGCACTCCAGTGGTTTTAAGGCCGGATCCACTTGCACGCACCTTGCTGGCATCATGGGTGGGCAGCACCTTCACCTTGTAAGGGTGGACAAAAGGGAAGAGAAGAACAACACGCTCACAAATGAAAGGAGCCTCATTTACAGAACCCAGTAAACCACACAAAGACTTTTCCATTTTTAAAGCTGGCCAGAGTGCAACACTGTAACATGTAACACCTAGAAGGTTCAGATGGTTGCAGTACTTGCTCATTTGGATCAAAAAGTTGGGGGAAAATCTTTCATTAAATCAAAGTGATTGTAATGCTCTTGCTTCCGTTGTGTAGTTAACCATCTATCATTTTGATTTTCATTAGCAGCCTGATGAAATTAGCTGTGTCGTTAGCCCACTTCAGCCATCCAAACAGATGACCATCTAAGGTGAATTATGCAGATCACTAGCACAGTACACAGATACCACTTCTTATTCCAGCCGACTTGTTGTTCTTCATTCTAATCATGCAGGAACAACAAAGATTATTCCTACTGGCTTTTAAAATGTGCTTCTTCTATTCTAGAAAAACAAAAACATGTTATCACAGGCTTTTGTTTTTTTCATGACATCTGTGTTGGCTGTGTCAGTTGCAGGCAAACATTATCATAATGGTTAGATATTAGGAAATAGCTAAATTAGTGCATATTTAACTTGTTTACACTGCCTTGATGTTACCTGCATGGGATCTCCTCATCAGCATAGACTGTACCCTGGATGATGATATGTGAGAGCTTGAACTTGATTCGCTAACAGAAACTAGCTAGCTTAGCGCACATGTCTTGTGGCAAGATATATGCACCTAATGATTTAAGTCATTGGCTGTTCTGCCAAATTGCCACCAACCTGCAACTTTGTGAGCTGACTGTTTCGGGATTTTTGTGTTTTACACAACAAAAGAAAAGAAAAAGATCTACAGATTCAGGCATTTCCTTACCTGTGGTAGTCGCGTAGAATGACGTCACTGACAATGGTTTAAGATGAAAACAAACTTTCTCAAACAAAAAAAAATTTAAAAAAACAAAAAAAGAGAAGTGAGTCGGCGTGTCATCTTTACCGAGCACCATACATGTTTTGCCTCACATTAAAATTATTATTTTTCTTTCAAAATAATTCGTGTTCAGAGAAGTCAAATATACCACATTTGCACTAATTCCACGGCCTGGCAGGTGCGCAGAGCACTTGTCGCCGGCCCCTGGCACCTTGAAGTACAGACGGGCGATGGTTCGAGTCTCACTCATGCCGAGTCCTGTCTAGAGCTTCGGTCTGCTAGGGGGATTCCCGGTCTGCGCCGGGAATCCCGACCTTTTTTGCCTTTTCTGTTTTTCTTTTTTGTGGGTGTTGGGGCCTTTATTTACAAAGCTGGGACTATCTCGTTGTCATGGCTACACAACAACGCCAGCTTGGGGGAGACCGGAGACCCGATAAGCACAGACTCATTCATCCTTTATCCACTTTCTTTTCACTGCTGCTGCTGCTGCTGCTGCTGTGGGAAACGCTGGGACTTGTGTGGCTATGCAGTTTTTGCCTTGTTGGGACCAGTCTTGAATTTTACACATTTGATAAGTGAAGACTGGATGTTTGTGACCAGAGCTGGGATAATCTGGACACAATCTGCAGCCTGCATCTCCAAATCACAAATGGCTTTAGATCTGATCTAAGATCTAGCAGACAGGCATGCATGTCTCAGGGTGATTACACACTAACACATTGTGATTAATCACACACTTTGTATACATTTTATTCACAAGATTTTAAAAACAAACAAACAAAAAAAACCAAACTCAGGAGGGGAGAGCCTGAAACCATTTACCGAAGTCACATTAGCAGCAGTGTTCAGCCTAAAAATACACAAGTTACAAGTCGTGCATTTGAGTCATGCAGCCATATTATTTCTTAATTTATTCAATTATTTTCGAGACACTGTTAGTTGTTAGAAGCCAGTGTTTTAATGATAGGACATATATGACAGTAATGAGACAAACACAGATAGAATCGCAGAAAGCTTGTTTCTCTCCGTTAGGCTATAGGCCCAGTTACCTTTGACTTTTCTGTGGTCAGTAGCCCTTCATGTCATATTCTGTCTCTATGTACATATAGCATTACTAATACAATAACCTGTACGTCAATGAACTTCATTGTGTAATTGATGGCAGTTCTGAAAGTACTAGTCACTTAAAGGTTAATTTCACATCTCAATTCTCATCTTTGAGTAACTAGAACTCCGAGCTATGAAATAAATGTAGTGAGGTTAAAGTATCAAATCAAAGTATCAATTCTCTGTTATACTTGACATTTATTTTCTAAAAAAACACTTTGCTCTGCTGCCAAAATAATTTCCTCCTATAAGGAGCAAGTGAGTGTTAAGTGTCGTTAGCTGTGGTACTTTATCTCTTCTATGATGTTGCTGCAGGCTCTGGTGGAGGCCCAACCAGGCCTCATGGTTTCTGATGAGACTGCCGTCAGCATGGTGATCAGTTGGGTACCTCCCAATGCTCATGTCCTCCAGTATCACGTGTCCTACACAGCATTGACTGGAGCTGATAGCCAGGATCACACTGCGAGTGGGTCGTAGTCATCACATCTTCACCTCTTCTGGGCTTCAGCCGGCTGTCATGTGTCAGAATTCCAGAAATTCCATAAGTCCCAAAACTTGAAATGAGTTCTGACTGTGTTGGGATGATAGTGTTGTTTGTTGTCTGCAGGTGCTGGTCCCTGGTGGAGAGAAGCAGGTGATGCTGGAGTCACTGCAGCCAGATGCACGTTACAGCATCTTGGTCACCGCTGAGTACCACAACAGAGAAGGAGGCAGCGGTTCAGCTCAGGCAAAGTGGTGAGTCAAACAAGGAAGATGCCAAGACAGCTCAAGTGCACTTCCAGTTAAGACCGACAGGCTTACATGCAAAAAGTGCAAATGTCCATTACTTTACCCTTACAGGAGGATATGCATACTTGAAGGTTTCCACATATAGAAACATCAAGGTTTGTGGGCAGTATTATTTCTACAGCACTACACGTACAGTCATTTTGGTCCAGAGACACAGATTCCTTTCTCTCAGACCACTCCAGTATCTGTGTGTCATGGAGACCAGTATCTGCCGTTGATGGATATCCTATTGTAATCCAGGATGTAAAAGGTATTCTGTATCACGTCTACAGTGATGTGAAAAGGTGTTTGCCCCCTTCCTGGTTTCCTAGTGTTTGCATATTTATCACACTTACATGTTTCAGATCATCATCCTACAGTACTGTAGGTTTAAGTTTATTTATAGTTATTGTGTGTATATGTTGAGTTTAAAATTGCATTTTAACAGCATGCTGCAGCTACCAACAATGGAAATGCTGTTTTGTGTTAAAATGATGTCTTTCGTGTGTTATTGCTTTGCAGGGAAGCTGAGAGTGGACAGAGCTGCACAGAGGACCAACGATCCACTCTCAGCACTTCATACCTGACTGGCCACAGCACCACCCCTCCTCCCCCAGGGTGAGGGGGGTCCTGACCCCGCCTGCACAGAGGGAGTTGTGAACATGCACTTCTGTGTCGGTGGGTTTAGGAGCCTCCTCACACACACACGGATGAAGCCTGTCACTGGAAGATGTCTCCATTGCATCAGCAGGACGTAAGCATTTGTACAATATTGCAGTTTGTGATGTTTTATACATGTTTTTATTGCTTCATTTCAAACTAGGAGATATAAAATAACCAGTTTTCATAATATTTTCTGTGCATTTAGTTGTTTTCTTAATAAGTTATTCAGAACATCATTGCAACCTGTCAGCTTTTTATTGAGGATGTAGAAAGTTGCTGGTGGCCCGAGTGTGTACGTGGGGTGTTGTGTTTGTCACATGGTGAAAGTGACCTCATGGGGAGCAAAAAGAACAACTGAACAATTTGGGGATTCACGGACTTTGGTAATCGTTAAAAAATGAAGAAAAATTGTTCTGTGTGAACAAGAAGCTCAAATATAAACCATCCTGACACACTGACACAATGATCTGCTATCAGTGTTTTCATGAGCCTGGGTGAAGCTAATTTGCCGAGTTTAACCTCCCTGTCAAAACTTGCATGACTCTGCAGTACTGTAGCTTTCTCCTGTTTATTTATTCATTTGCTTATTGTAGAAGATTAATACGTTCAACAACCGATTCTTACTTGGCCTGAATGTTTGAATGTTTGCAGTTTCAGGTCCTACTGATCAGTTTTAAGTACTGTAGAAAGTGAGCAGCAATTTAATCAAATCCTGGGATGAAATGGGACAAAAGGGTAATGTGACAGCCACATTAGTTCCCTTCCCTCGTTTAACAATGTGTAAGCAGACTGCTTTAACCTGCAATTTACTGCATGTTGTTAGGCTGCATGGTGCAACCACAGTCTGCTAACCACCCGTGGTGATCGAAGGTTTTGAGCTCTTGCTCGAGCTACTGATGAAGCTTTGTCAATGCTTGTTAGTTTCCCAACCACATTTCATCCCGATGGTCCAAGGCTTACATCTTTATGCTCACAAACGTACTTCTGTAATTAATCAGTAACCAATCTATTACTTTAAGTTACAGTTTGAGGGGCATTAACGAGCATAAATTAGATTTAACTGGATTATGTGTTTAAGAGACACAGACCTTCATCTTTAAGAGGCTCTTCTTAAATGTCTGATCATGTTTGTGTTTGTCTGCAGCATCACTGCAGCAGAGAGGGTATAACACAAGGCCACAGTCATGTGGTATTCTGTCCTGCTATTAAGTGAATAAAATACTGAAAAAAAACATCTAGACACTAAATACAGTCACTGGCCACTTCATTAGTTACACCTTGCCAGTACTGTTTTGGACCTTCTTTCACCTTCAGAACTGCCTTAATTCTTTGTGGCACAGATTCAACAAAGACCTGGAAAGATTCCTCGCAGATTTAGTTTCACATTGACATGATAGCATCACACAGTTGCTTCAGATTTGTCGGCTTTGCATCCATGTTGCAAATCTCCTGATCCACCACATACCAAAGATAATCTGCTGGATTGACATCCGTTATAAGATGAGTATACTGTGGTCATAAACGATGGACATGGTCAGCAGCACAGCTCAGGGAGGTTGTACCTCTGGAGAGGCCTCTTCCTACACCTGAAGTTTTTACCAGTGAAAAGAACAGAGGTTTCCTCATACAGTGTTTCATCAACAGAGGAGAATTTGTTCCTCAGACTGTGCAAAAATTGCATTCATGGTTATCCTGCTGCGAGGGTGAGCTCTGAGATGGGCCCAAGCCATGCTTCCTCCTCAGCAGTCTTTATTTAACCTGATATGTCAAACCCAATTATTGTGGAAGACTCCTCTGACTCTGGAGAAGCAGTTCTGCTTCTTTCTTTTTTTTAATGAGCAGTAATGATACTTGTAATAAATGTAGCCTTTCTGCAGCTCTGGAGGCCTGGATTGCTGAATTGGACACTGGAAATCCCACCTTGAAAACCCGTAGCTGGTCAGGCCCCTGTAGCCGGAGCAGTGGAAGGTGGCGTAGGCCCTGCTAACTGTCTCCCAGCAGGTAATCCTGAGCAGACGGGAAAACATGATGGCTGGGTGACGGTCAGGAGGAAGCATAAACAGAAGCCCTGATGCGCCACCAACCTGTTCATGTGTCTAACTGTTTTCCCCACTCAGCGACACACCCGCCAGGGATCAAACTCTGGTAATTGGTGATTCTTTTCTGAGACACGTGAAGACAGCAGCAACCATAGTCAATTGTCTTCCAGGGGCCAGAGCAGGCGACACTGAGGGAAATTTAAAACTGCTGGCTGACGGTAAACCTGAATTCAGTAAAATATAATTCACATCAGCAATAATGACACCCGGTTACATCAATCAGAGGTCACTAAAATCAATATTGAATCAGTGTGTAACTTTGCAAACACAATGTCAGACTCTGTAGTCCCCTCCCCAATCAGACCAGGAGTGACATGTTTAGCTGCATGTTCTCCTTAAATTGCTGGCTGTCTGACTAGTGTCCAAGAAATGATGTGGGCTTGATAGATAATTGGGAAACTTTCTGGAGGAAACCTGGTCTGGTTGGGAGACAATCCCACTTTGGATGAAGCAGCTCTTATTTCTAGAAATCTGGCAAATTATGAAATCCCCTGAAACATGATTATCCAGCGTTGGACATGTAAGCAGAGTTGCAGTCTCACACACCTCTGCAGCTTCTCTCCTACTGTTATCCCCCTAAAACCCCATCTCCATAGAGACTGTGTCAGCTCCCAAACAGACAAAAAACTAACTAAAAACCAGCAAAAAAAAAAATGACTTAAATGTAAAAAAATAAAATAAGAAAGAACAATACAGTATCCTCAACAGCACCAAAGAGTTATTACATGACTTAATAATGGATCAACAAATCGATTTACTCTGCCTTACTGAAATCTGGTACAGCAGGATGATTATGTAAGTTTCAATGAATTAACACCCCTGAGTCATACTAACTATCAGAGCCTTTGAAGCACAGGCCGAGGAGGCGGTGTGGCAGCAATCTTCCACACCAGCTTATTAATTAAACAAAGATCAATACAGAGTTTAATTTATTTGAAAGCCTGATGTTTAGCCTTGTCCATCCCAGCTGGAAATTTAGATCAAAACTTTAAAAAAGCCCCCCGTAAAGCTAGAACATCTTACTATTCATCACTGATTGAAGAAAGTAAGAACAACCCTAAGTTTCTCTTCAGCACTGCAGCCAGGCTGACAAAGAGTCAGAGCACTGTTGAGCCAACGATTCTTTTAACTTTAACTAGTAATGACGTCATGAACTTCTTCACAAATAAAATTTTAACCATTAGAGAAAAAAAATGACTCATGATCATTTCACAGATGTAACATTATCTGCAGCTACTTTGAGTATCATTGATATTGAGTCTTTTTCTCCAACTGATCTTTCTGAGTTATGGCTTATTGGCTTATTTGAAGAGTTTCAGCCAGTTTGTCCTAAAAACACCTTGAAAAGACTTCAGTTAATCCAAAATGTTGCAGCAAGAGTACTGACAGGGACTAGAAAGAGAGAGGTGATGGCGATGGCGTTCATTTCGCTTTCCTTGAAGCTTGGTGCGAAATTCTGGCAGTAGACTGGAGCGAAGCAAAGAGTATGTAAAGGGACAATAAGAGGAAATGATGAAAGGAAGAAGAAAAATAAAAAATGGTGGAAAAAAGGATCAGAGCCTAAATTCTAAAGCTGCAGCTTTGCATACTGGCAGCTCCAAGATCTCACTGACATGTAATCATAGACTGTATATAAACATAGGCCAGTGTGATGTTATTGATTTGTAGACTTTAATTTTGAACAAAGGGCAACCTCTGGGTGCACTTCATCATGCTATTTATTAATCTCTGGCTCTCACAGCATGTCTTTTGTTCTGTCTTCCTTCTCTCAACTGGTCCCAGCAGATGGCTGCCCCTCCCTGAGCCTGGTTCTGCTGGAGGTTTCTTTCTGTTAAAAGGGAGTTTTTCCTTCCCACTGTTGCCAAAGTGGTTGCTCATAAGGGTCATATGATTGTTGGGTTTTTCTCTGTATGTATTTGTAGAATGCACTCCACACACACACGGCTCGATACAGCGAGATGTTACGTTTATTTCTGACTTTTTTTGTGACAGTTCAGTCTAGACAGCACCCGTCTCAGCTTTTTACAGCCCCTCCTCTCCTCTCCCGTCTCACTAAAAAGGGGGAAAGAAGACTGTCATCAGACCAAACGCCACCAGCTGTTTTCTCACCTGCCTCCCCAGCACCACTCCTCCCCTGCAGCCGAACCACGGACCACACCTCCGCCACAGTATTGTTGTAGGGTCTACCTTACAATATAAAGCACCTTGAGGCGATTGTTGTTGTGATTTGGCGCTGTATAAATAAAATTGAATTGAATTGTGTCAAGTCCATGATTCTGTTCCCACATTCAGTTATTTCCTGTTTTATTCTGGTAGCCCGTGTCTCCTGTGTCTAGTGTTTAATTACACCTCAGCATTTTTTGTTATCGGATTTAGTTCAGCTGTGTGTTTTTCCTCAGCTGTCTCCACTCTGCCTACATGTATTTAACCCCTCATTGCTGTTTTGTCCTGTTCTCCTGGAGTCCTGCTTCAGTCTGTTTTGTTTCTGTCCTGCTCTGATGTTGTTTTGTTTACTGATGGCCAAATAAAGCTTTCTGAAGCTTTTACTGAAAAAGGTTTCATTACTTGAAACTTTTCAACACAGTTGTCTTTGGTGACATCTGGTGGCCTGAAATATGAAGAGCAGGTTGAATCACAACTTAAACTGCTTCATTATGATCGCTCACTCTACAGAGCCCTGTTGCCAGTTTCTGTTTAATATCATGTGACGGTGCTGTGTGATATCGTTCTACCACTGTGGTGCTTTGAACAGGTCTATTGATTAATAACTAGTTTTGATGAATAAACATTCCTTGTTTAAACATGTGTCATGGTGTGGTCTCTCTTTGCTTGTGACTTCTTGACGTTTGTAAACATTTAGTGAACTTTATGAGTTTATTTCTTGCCTTCTGTGTCCTGCATCTGAGTCCACACTCTACCTGCCACACAGCAGACCACGACGGCTGTAACTAGAGAGCGGTCGAGGAATCTGGCTGTTTATTTGAAGCAGCTACTGCAGTCCATGGAAACTGGTACAGTTAGCAAAGTGGGATCAGTGTGATTTAGAGGAGTGAAATCATTGAACAAAGTGAGGAAGCTGATCCACTTTGACTTCTGTTGTGGAAGTTTTCCACTTAAATAAAGCCTGCAGATGAGCGGTAGCTAACATTCTTTAATCAAAGCACACACAGAACATGCAACCAAGCTTGATGGAGAGCCTACATGACCATGGGGCAGGGTCAGCAGAGTCTCACTGAGCCTAGCATGGCTCTCAGTTAAATACCTTCCACAGGAACAAAAGGCAGTACACAGCTGTTTCACACCTTAAGGTTCACACTCCCTTGCTACCTCCCAGAGTCCTCGAAGAGACAAAAGACTCTCCCTCCTGTGGAGTTGTCTGCTTCCCCCAACTTCCTAAATAGACCCCCACCATTTGTCTTACAGTATGAGTGTCAGACATGTTAAAATCACCAAGGCATTACAATAACGTGATTAATACATAAGTGAAAGAAATTCCATTACAATCCCACCCTTTGATTCTTAAATCAAGAATCACATTAATACCAGAATTTCTTTCCTGACATTCTGTATATCACATCAACATTATTGTACACTTAAAGGAGTTTCACACTGTGTATCCTCACTTCACTGTTCTCCCACCACCCTTTGTTCATCTTTAATCCTCCCCACAATCTAAGCTCTCACATGCAAATGGCAACAACAATTATACAGAGGAAAGGTCTTCTCCATAGTGTCAGAGTACTTTGCATGGCAAAGTGAAACATCCTTAGGTGGTCATTCCCAGTCACAGTCATGGCTCCTGGTGTCTGTGCCATTTACAGAGTCATAATTCCAACGTTTGTCTCCCTCTGTGCTGTCACTTTTTGAGCTTGGCATGCTCTCTTCATCCCTCGATTTCTGTTCCAACGCGGGTGTAGATTTAAGGCAGAGCACGTCGTACACCTTAGTTGTCTTCCTCAACGTCAACGTAGAAACTTTTCATTTTATTTTAAGATTTTGCTGTTCAAAATCTCCTCGTGACAATCCTTTGGAAGCCCAGTGGTGCAGCCCACTGTTGTTTGTCTGCTGTCCTGCAGATGGTCCCTGCTTCTCACTGGTCCTGGTGAAGCATTCTCTCCTGGTCATGGTCTGTATCTGCACCTCAGTCAATCCTTCCATATCTCTCATGTCACGGTCCCTGAAATTTAAAAATGAAAGCTTCCACGGAAAACCCTCTTTTGCCCTATGTCAGCTTAGCACAATTAGACATGCACAATGAAGTTGTGCATTGTCTCTTAAAAATTCACAGGGCTTCTCCCCTGGAGTAGTTTCACTCCAGGCCCTGTCATAATGAAAAAAAAAAAACATTAGCCAGTGGTGTGTCCTGCTGTAAATCATGTGATTAGATCCCACGATTAACCCTTTGCTGTGGAAAAATAGATGTTATGCACACTTTCTCACAGTGACCTCTGCACTGCAAACAATACAAGGTCATGAATAACACACCGCTGGTAATTCAAAGACATAGAAAGTGGCAATTAAAAGGTTAAATCAGCACGGCCTAAAAGCCCATGCAACCTGTTGCTGTCATCTTTCTGCTCCTGTAAAAAGAAACATACATACATACATCCACCCTTTTGTCAGGTCAAGGTTTTGTCAGTCCAGTCAGTCCCCATTTTTATTTGCTGACAGTAGAACCTCGTGACGCAATAAGTTTCTACTGCCAGCAATGACGTCATTTCAAAAAAGAAAAAAGAATTTAGACTGGATTACCTCGCTGAATCCTTTTTGGCAGGGACTTGTTTTCTGGTTGTCCCAAATAAGTGGCTTTCTCCCGAGCCCATTTTAATTTTTTGGAGAAACTCACTTGCGATTGTTCAACATGTTGTGTAGCGCTTTCGATCCCGATCTTGCAGGCCTGCTTCAAAAGAGAAAATTGCCAAACAAAAATCTCAGTGCACTGTTAAAATCAGGCCTCTTTTTAGAAGTTGTCTAAGCATGCTCTTAGAATGATAGATCAAAACAAAACTGATTGGCAGTTTCAAAGTGGTACCAAAGGAAAATGCAAAATCCCCAAAACTTTCATCCACCAGTCACACACCTCACACAACAACATTCTATTAGATAATGAGTTTTGTTTTCCCCCATGTACCCAGATGTGTGCCATGATAAGACCTCCCCCACACATCAGAAACAAGAAACTCAAGAATCTATTAGTCCCCCACTCATCTGACCCCCTGCAGCATTCTGTTCACCCTTGCATAATTCAATCATCCTTCCCCAAATAATACTAGTTCACTAGTCTATGTATCACTTCTTAACCCACTAAGTGAACCGGACAAGATGATGGTAACAGCAATGCATGCTTAAAATACTATTTGGTCTTCATGAGCTTCATTGCATGTGTGTTTGTGTTAGTAGGATCAATGCATTTTTCTGTTTGTGTAATTTTTGTGTACCTCTCCTCTTTGCGGTGCTCCAGACACTTTTCAATTCTCCACGCAAGGCAGTCGTTTTTCTTCCCAGTTTCCTAAACCCAAATTTCATTTCCCACACTAAAACAGCCATGTTCTCCCCTGCTCCTTCCACTGTGGTCTCATCTCATCTCTCCCCTTGCAGCAGTCCAGTGAGAGTCAGTTGTCTTTCAGCTTTGTCCTGTGTTTTCCACTGTCTCATCTTGCCATTTTGTTCCAAAAGTGGCAAATGTCCAACTCAGTCAAGTCTTTTCAAAGGTCCATTCACACACAGTGAAGTTGCAGCTCGTTCTAAATGCACATCCATCCATCCAGTCATGATGATGCCATTTTTCTCCTTGCTGTCGCTGTCTTGCACAGCTGCTGCTGCTGCTGGACCTTCACTGCTCAGGACACTGCTGTGAGCTCTTGATATCCATCTCGTTGTTCTGGAACTGCATTTCTTGTCTTCAGGGAGAGATTCTTGGAGCTTGTTTTCTCAGGGTGACAAACACATGGAAGTTAAGCTGTAAAACAATTCAGCCAAAACTTGGCTTGAGTGTTTCTAATGATGTTAACCTATAATTTTCTTCCGACTGCTGCACGTGGAAAATTGATCCGGGTCTGTTCCTCACCTGCAAGTGACACACTGAGACATTTTGATCATTGTTCTCATTGCTTAAAGAAACACGTCTCCCCTCTCTGGTTCTGAAGTCCCCTTTCTTAAAAACCCAGAGAGATTGTAGTTGTTCTACATTGAAAATCACCAAACCCTCTTCCTATTCTTTTACTTTTTTCATCAACAATTCTGCTAAAAAGAAATTTTTTGTGTGTCCACACTAGGGGAGCTGGTGGTCTGCAGGACCACCACCTTCCGCTAGTTGGAGACGAGACGACTTTTACACTCCTCTTTTTTCTTTTCTTGTTTTTTGTTCCCCATTTTCAACATTTTGAACCCAATTTTCACTGTTTTTTTTTTTTTTTTTTTTACACACACATCAACTTTTCCCACACAACCATTCTCTGCAATCTTACACACCACACATTTACTCAGTTCTTACCATACAGTCACACATTGAGTTTTGTCCCTGGCCGCCTGGTGAAACGTCTGCCGCTCTACTGGATCTAGATCCCATTTTACTACACGAGGCGTCCCCCGTGAGGCCCTTGCCTTCTACGGACCAAGGAACGAACACCACCACTCCGTGCACTATAGTATGCAGAAATGGACTCCGACAGCGTACCCGAACCGCTGTCCCTGTGGCGTACTTGGATCGAACACAGGTCTGGGCCGGCTTCTCCCCAACAGCGCGCTCGAGCCAATGTCCTTGTGATGGACCGTACCCAACACAAGCCTGGGGCCTCAAACCACCAGGATTTCCTCCCGGAGACTCGAACTCCGGGGGCAACCAGCGTACTATTCAAAGAGGAATAGCAGATCACATGCGCTCACAGTGATCTGCACTGCCAGCAGTCCCTCACCTGCATCTTTGCCATCAATGTTGAACTTCACTGGCAGAGAGCTGGGCACTCCAGTGGTTTTAAGGCCGGATCCACTTGCACGCACCTTGCTGGCATCATGGGTGGGCAGCACCTTCACCTTGTAAGGGTGGACAAAAGGGAAGAGAAGAACAACACGCTCACAAATGAAAGGAGCCTCATTTACAGAACCCAGTAAACCACACAAAGACTTTTCCATTTTTAAAGCTGGCCAGAGTGCAACACTGTAACATGTAACACCTAGAAGGTTCAGATGGTTGCAGTACTTTGCTCATTTGGATCAAAAGTTTGGGGGAAAATCTTTCATTAAATCAAGTGATTGTAATGCTCTTGCTTCCGTTGTGTAGTTAACCATCTATCATTTTAGATGTTTCATTAGCAGCCTGATGAAATTAGCTGTGTCGTTAGCCCACTTCAGCCATCCAAACAGATGACCATCTAAGGTGAATTATGCAGATCACTAGCACAGTACACAGATTACCACTTCTTATTCCAGCCAGACTTGTTGTTACTTCATTCTAATCATGCAGGAACAACAAAGATTTATTCCTACTGGCTTTTTAAAATGTGCTTCTTCTATTCTAGAAAAACAAAAACATGTTATCACAGGCTTTTGTTTTTTCAATGACATCTGTGTTGGCTGTGTCAGTTGCAGGCAAACATTTATCATAATGGTTAGATATTAGGAAATAGCTTAAAATTAGTGCATATTTAACTTGTTACACTGCCTTGATGTTACCTGCATGGGATCTCCTCATCAGCATATGACTGTACCCTGGATGATGATATGTGAGGAGCTTGAACTTGATTCGCTAACAGAAACTAGCTAGCTTAGCGCACATGTCTTGTGGCAAGATATATGCACCTAAATGATTTAAGTCATTGGCTGTTCTGCCAAATTGCCACCAACCTGCAACTTTGTGAGCTGACTGTTTCGGGATTTTTGTGTTTTACACAACAAAAAGAAAAGAAAAAGATCTACAGATTCAGGCATTTCCTTACCTGTGGTAGTCGCGTAGAATGACGTCACTGACAATGGTTTAAGATGAAAACAAACTTTCTCAAACAAAAAAAAAATTTAAAAAACAAAAAAAGAAGAAGTGAGTCGGCGTGTCATCTTTACCGAGCACCATACATGTTTTGCCTCACATTAAAATTATTATTTTTCCTTTTCAAAAATAATTCGTGTTCAGAGAAGTCAAATATACCACATTTGCACTAATTCCACGGCCTGGCAGGTGGCGCAGAGCACTTGTCGCCGGCCCCTGGCACCTTGAAGTACAGACGGGCGATGGTTCGAGTCTCACTCATGCCGAGTCCTGTCTAGAGCTTCGGTCTGCTAGGGGGATTCCCGGTCTGCGCCGGGAATCCCGACCTTTTTTTGCCTTTCTGTTTTTTCTTTTTTTGGGTGTTGGGGCCTTTATTTACAAAGCTGGGACTATCTCCGTTGTCATGGCTACCAACAACAACGCCAGCTTGGGGGAGACCGGAGACCCGATAAGCACAGACTCATTCATCCTTTATCCA
>NW_020328846.1:0-9477 GCF_001858045.2 Oreochromis niloticus | reverse complement strand
GTCACGGTCCCTGAAATTTAAAAATGAAAGCTTCCACGGAAAACCCTCTTTTGCCCTATGTCAGCTTAGCACAATTAGACATGCACAATGAAGTTGTGCATTGTCTCTTAAAAATTCACAGGCTTCTCCCTGGAGTAGTTTCACTCCAGGCCCTGTCATAATGAAAAAAAAAAACATTAGCCAGTGGTGTGTCCTGCTGTAAATCATGTGATTAGATCCCACGATTAACCCTTTGCTGTGGAAAAATAGATGTTATGCACACTTTCTCACAGTGACCTCTGCACTGCAAACATACAAGGTCATGAATAACACACCGCTGGTAAATTCAAAGACATAGAAAGTGGCAATTAAAAGGTTAAATCAGCACGGCCAAAGCCCATGCAACCTGTTGCTGTCATCTTTCTGCTCCTGTAAAAAGAAACATACATACATACATCCACCCTTTTGTCAGGTCAAGGTTTTGTCAGTCCAGTCAGTCCCCATTTTATTTGCTGACAGTAGAACCTCGTGACGCAATAAGTTTCTACTGCCAGCAATGACGTCATTTCAAAAAAGAAAAAAAGAATTTAGACTGGATTACCTCGCTGAATCCTTTTGGCAGGGACTTGTTTCTGGTTGTCCCAAATAAGTGGCTTTCTCCCGAGCCCATTTTAATTTTTTGGAGAAACTCACTTGCGATTGTTCAACATGTTGTGTAGCGCTTTCGATCCCGATCTTGCAGGCCTGCTTCAAAAGAGAAAATTGCCAAACAAAATCTCAGTGCACTGTTAAAAATCAGGCCTCTTTTTAGAAGTTGTCTAAGCATGCTCTTAGAATGATAGATCAAAACAAAACTGATTGGCAGTTTCAAAGTGGTACCAAAGGAAAATGCAAAATCCCCAAAACTTTCATCCACCAGTCACACACCTCACACAACAACATTCTATTAGATAATGAGTTTTGTTTTCCCCCATGTACCCAGATGTGTGCCATGATAAGACCTCCCCACACATCAGAAACAAGAAACTCAAGAATCTATTAGTCCCCACTCATCTGACCCCCTGCAGCATTCTGTTCACCCTTGCAATAATTCAATCATCCTTCCCAAAATAATACTAGTTCACTAGTCTATGTATCACTTCTTAACCCACTAAGTGAACCGGACAAGATGATGGTAACAGCAATGCATGCTTAAAATACTATTTGGTCTTCATGAGCTTCATTGCATGTGTGTTTGTGTTAGTAGGATCAATGCATTTTCTGTTTGTGTAATTTTTGTGTACCTCTCCTCTTTGCGGTGCTCCAGACACTTTTCAATTCTCCACGCAAGGCAGTCGTTTTTCTTCCCAGTTTCCTAAACCCAAATTTCATTTCCCACACTAAAACAGCCATGTTCTCCCCTGCTCCTTCCACTGTGGTCTCATCTCATCTCTCCCCTTGCAGCAGTCCAGTGAGAGTCAGTTGTCTTTCAGCTTTGTCCTGTGTTTTCCACTGTCTCATCTTGCCATTTGTTCCAAAGTGGCAAATGTCCAACTCAGTCAAGTCTTTTCAAAGGTCCATTCACACACAGTGAAGTTGCAGCTCGTTCTAAATGCACATCCATCCATCCAGTCATGATGATGCCATTTTTCTCCTTGCTGTCGCTGTCTTGCACAGCTGCTGCTGCTGCTGGACCTTCACTGCTCAGGACACTGCTGTGAGCTCTTGATATCCATCTCGTTGTTCTGGAACTGCATTTCTTGTCTTCAGGAGAGATTCTTGGAGCTTGTTTTCTCAGGGTGACAAACACATGGAAGTTAAGCTGTAAAACAATTCAGCCAAAACTTGGCTTGAGTGTTTCTAATGATGTTAACCTATAATTTTCTTCCGACTGCTGCACGTGGAAAATTGATCCGGGTCTGTTCCTCACCTGCAAGTGACACACTGAGACATTTTGATCATTGTTCTCATTGCTTAAAGAAACACGTCTCCCCTCTCTGGTTCTGAAGTCCCCTTTCTTAAAAACCCAGAGAGATTGTAGTTGTTCTACATTGAAATCACCAAACCCTCTTCCTATTTTTTTTACTTATTTTCATCAACAATTCTGCTAAAAAGAAATTTTTTGTGTGTCCACACTAGGGGAGCTGGTGGTCTGCAGGACCACCACCTTCCGCTAGTTGGAGACGAGACGACTTTTACACTCCTCTTTTTTCTTTCTTGTTTTTGTTCCCCATTTTCAACATTTTGAACCCAATTTTTCACTGTTTTTTTTTTTTTTTTTTTTACACACACATCAACTTTTCCCACACAACCATTCTCTGCAATCTTACACACCACACATTTACTCAGTTCTTACCATACAGTCACACATTGAGTTTTGTCCCTGGCCGCCTGGTGAAACGTCTGCCGCTCTACTGGATCTAGATCCCATTTTACTACACGAGGCGTCCCCCGTGAGGCCCTTGCCTTCTACGGACCAAGGAACGAACACCACCACTCCGTGCACTATAGTATGCAGAAATGGACTCCGACAGCGTACCCGAACCGCTGTCCCTGTGGCGTACTTGGATCGAACACAGGTCTGGGCCGGCTTCCCCAACAGCGCGCTCGAGCCAATGTCCTTGTGATGGACCGTACCCAACACAAGCCTGGGGCCTCAAACCACCAGGATTTCCTCCCGGAGACTCGAACTCCGGGGGCAACCAGCGTACTATTCAAAGAGGAATAGCAGATCACATGCGCTCACAGTGATCTGCACTGCCAGCAGTCCCTCACCTGCATCTTTGCCATCAATGTTGAACTTCACTGGCAGAGAGCTGGGCACTCCAGTGGTTTTAAGGCCGGATCCACTTGCACGCACCTTGCTGGCATCATGGGTGGGCAGCACCTTCACCTTGTAAGGGTGGACAAAAGGGAAGAGAAGAACAACACGCTCACAAATGAAAGGAGCCTCATTTACAGAACCCAGTAAACCACACAAAGACTTTTCCATTTTTAAAGCTGGCCAGAGTGCAACACTGTAACATGTAACACCTAGAAGGTTCAGATGGTTGCAGTACTTTGCTCATTTGGATCAAAAGTTTGGGGGAAAATCTTTCATTAAATCAAGTGATTGTAATGCTCTTGCTTCCGTTGTGTAGTTAACCATCTATCATTTTAGATGTTTCATTAGCAGCCTGATGAAATTAGCTGTGTCGTTAGCCCACTTCAGCCATCCAAACAGATGACCATCTAAGGTGAATTATGCAGATCACTAGCACAGTACACAGATTACCACTTCTTATTCCAGCCAGACTTGTTGTTACTTCATTCTAATCATGCAGGAACAACAAAGATTTATTCCTACTGGCTTTTTAAAATGTGCTTCTTCTATTCTAGAAAAACAAAAACATGTTATCACAGGCTTTTGTTTTTTTCAATGACATCTGTGTTGGCTGTGTCAGTTGCAGGCAAACATTTATCATAATGGTTAGATATTAGGAAATAGCTTAAAATTAGTGCATATTTAACTTGTTACACTGCCTTGATGTTACCTGCATGGGATCTCTCATCAGCATATGACTGTACCCTGGATGATGATATGTGAGGAGCTTGAACTTGATTCGCTAACAGAAACTAGCTAGCTTAGCGCACATGTCTTGTGGCAAGATATATGCACCTAAATGATTTAAGTCATTGGCTGTTCTGCCAAATTGCCACCAACCTGCAACTTTGTGAGCTGACTGTTTCGGGATTTTTGTGTTTTACACAACAAAAGAAAAGAAAAAGATCTACAGATTCAGGCATTTCCTTACCTGTGGTAGTCGCGTAGAATGACGTCACTGACAATGGTTTAAGATGAAAACAAACTTTCTCAAACAAAAAAAAATTTAAAAAAACAAAAAAGAAGAAGTGAGTCGGCGTGTCATCTTTACCGAGCACCATACATGTTTTGCCTCACATTAAAATTATTATTTTTCCTTTTCAAAAATAATTCGTGTTCAGAGAAGTCAAATATACCACATTTGCACTAATTCCACGGCCTGGCAGGTGGCGCAGAGCACTTGTCGCCGGCCCCTGGCACCTTGAAGTACAGACGGGCGATGGTTCGAGTCTCACTCATGCCGAGTCCTGTCTAGAGCTTCGGTCTGCTAGGGGATTCCGGTCTGCGCCGGGAATCCCGACCTTTTTTTGCCTTTTCTGTTTTTCTTTTTTTGGGTGTTGGGGCCTTTATTTACAAAGCTGGGACTATCTCCGTTGTCATGGCTACCAACAACAACGCCAGCTTGGGGAGACCGGAGACCCGATAAGCACAGACTCATTCATCCTTTATCCACTTTCTTTTCACTGCTGCTGCTGCTGCTGCTGCTGTGGGAAACGCTGGGACTTGTGTGGCTATGCAGTTTTTGCCTTGTTGGGACCAGTCTTGAATTTTACACATTTGATAAGTGAAGACTGGATGTTTAGTGACCAGAGCTGGGATAATCTGGACACAATCTGCAGCCTGCATCTCCAAATCACAAATGGCTTTAGATCTGATCTAAGATCTAGCAGACAGGCATGCATGTCTCAGGGTGATTACACACTAACACATTGTGATTAATCACACACATTTGTATACATTTTATTCACAAGATTTTAAAAAACAAACAAACAAAAAAAAACCAAACTCAGGAGGGGAGAGCCTGAAACCATTTACCGAAGTCACATTAGCAGCAGTGTTCAGCCTAAAAAATACACAAGTTACAAGTCGTGCATTTGAGTCATGCAGCCATATTATTTCTTAATTTATTCAATTATTTTCGAGACACTGTTAGTTGTTAGAAGCCAGTGTTTTAATGATAGGACATATATGACAGTAATGAGACAAAAACACAGATAGAATCGCAGAAAGCTTGTTTCTCTCCCGTTAGGCTATAGGCCCAGTTACCTTTGACTTTTCTGTGGTCAGTAGCCCTTCATGTCATATTCTGTCTCTATGTACAATATAGCATTACTAATACAATAACCTGTACGTCAATGAACTTCATTGTGTAATTGATGGCAGTTCTGAAAGTACTAGTCACTTAAAGGTTAAATTTCACATCTCAATTCTCATCTTTGAGTAACTAGAACTCCGAGCTATGAAATAAATGTAGTGAGGTTAAAGTATCAAATCAAAGTATCAAATTCTCTGTTATACTTGACATTTATTTTCTAAAAAAACACTTTGCTCTGCTGCCAAAATAATTTCCTCCTATAAAGGAGCAAAGTGAGTGTTAAGTGTCGTTAGCTGTGGTACTTTATCTCTTCTATGATGTTGCTGCAGGCTCTGGTGGAGGCCCAACCAGCCTCATGGTTTCTGATGAGACTGCCGTCAGCATGGTGATCAGTTGGGTACCTCCCAATGCTCATGTCCTCCAGTATCACGTGTCCTACACAGCATTGACTGGAGCTGATAGCCAGGATCACACTGCGAGTGGGTCGTAGTCATCACATCTTCACCTCTTCTGGGCTTCAGCCGGCTGTCATGTGTCAGAATTCCAGAAATTCCATAAGTCCCAAAACTTGAAATGAGTTCTGACTGTGTTGGGATGATAGTGTTGTTTGTTGTCTGCAGGTGCTGGTCCCTGGTGGAGAGAAGCAGGTGATGCTGGAGTCACTGCAGCCAGATGCACGTTACAGCATCTTGGTCACCGCTGAGTACCACAACAGAGAAGGAGGCAGCGGTTCAGCTCAGGGCAAAAGTGGTGAGTCAAACAAGGGAAAGATGCCAAGACAGCTCAAGTGCAACTTCCAGTTAAGACCGACAGGCTTACATGCAAAAAGTGCAAATGTCCCATTACTTTACCCTTACAGGAGGATATGCATACTTGAAGGTTTCCACATATAGAAACATCAAGGTTTGTGGGCAGTATTTTTCTACAGCACTACACGTACAGTCATTTTGGTCCAGAGACACAGATTCCTTTCTCTCAGACCACTCCAGTATCTGTGTGTCATGGAGACCAGTATCTGCCGTTGATGGATATCCTATTGTAATCCAGGATGTAAAAGGTATTCTGTAATCACGTCTACAGTGATGTGAAAAGGTGTTTGCCCCCTTCCTGGTTTCCTAGTGTTTTGCATATTTATCACACTTACATGTTTCAGATCATCATCACCTACAGTACTGTAGGTTTAAGTATTTATAGTTATTGTGTGTATATGTTGAGTTTAAAATTGCATTTTAACAGCATGCTGCAGCTACCAACAATGGAAATGCTGTTTTGTGTTAAAATGATGTCTTTCGTGTGTTATTGCTTTGCAGGGAAGCTGAGAGTGGACAGAGCTGCACAGAGGACCAACGATCCACTCTCAGCACTTCATACCTGACTGGCCACAGCACCACCCCTCCTCCCCAGGGTGAGGGGGGTCCTGACCCCGCCTGCACAGAGGGAGTTGTGAACATGCACTTCTGTGTCGGTGGGTTTAGGAGCCTCCTCACACACACACGGATGAAGCCTGTCACTGGAAGATGTCTCCATTGCATCAGCAGGACGTAAGCATTTGTACAATATTGCAGTTTGTGATGTTTTATACATGTTTTTATTGCTTCATTTCAAACTAGGAGATATAAAATAAACCAGTTTTCATAATATTTTCTGTGCATTTAGTTGTTTTCTTAATAAGTTATTCAGAACATCATTGCAACCTGTCAGCTTTTTATTGAGGATGTAGAAAGTTGCTGGTGGCCCGAGTGTGTACAGTGGGGTGTTGTGTTTGTCACATGGTGAAAGTGACCTCATGGGGAGCAAAAGAACAACTGAACAATTTGGGATTCACAGACTTTGGTAATCGTTAAAAATGAAGAAAAATTGTTCTGTGTGAACAAGAAGCTCAAATATAAACCATCCTGACACACTGACACAAATGATCTGCTATCAGTGTTTTCATGAGCCTGGGTGAAGCTAATTTGCACGAGTTTAACCTCCCTGTCAAAAACTTGCATGACTCTGTTAGTACTGTAGCTTTCTCCTGTTTATTTATTCATTTGCTTATTGTAGAAGATTAATACGTTCAACAACCGATTCTTACTTGGCCTGAATGTTTGAATGTTTGCAGTTTCAGGTCCTACTGATCAGTTTTAAGTACTGTAGAAAGTGAGCAGCAATTTAATCAAATCCTGGGATGAAATGGGACAAAAGGGTAATGTGACAGCCACATTAGTTCCCTTCCCTCGTTTAACAATGTGTAAGCAGACTGCTTTAACCTGCAATTTACTGCATGTTGTTAGGCTGCATGGTGCAACCACAGTCTGCTAACCACCCGTGGTGATCGAAGGTTTTGAGCTCTTGCTCGAGCTACTGATGAAGCTTTGTCAATGCTTGTTAAGTTTCCCAACCACATTTCATCCCGATGGTCCAAGGCTTACATCTTTATGCTCACAAACGTACTTCTGTAATTAATCAGTAACCAATCTATTACTTTAAGTTACAGTTTGAGGGGCATTAACGAGCATAAATTAGATTTAACTGGATTATGTGTTTAAGAGACACAGACCTTCATCTTTAAGAGGCTCTTCTTAAATGTCTGATCATGTTTGTGTTTGTCTGCAGCATCACTGCAGCAGAGAGGGTATAACACAAGGCCACAGTCATGTGGTATTCTGTCCTGCTATTAAGTGAATAAAATACTGAAAAAAAACATCTAGACACTAAATACAGTCACTGGCCACTTCATTAGTTACACCTTGCCAGTACTGTTTTGGACCTTCTTTCACCTTCAGAACTGCCTTAATTCTTTGTGGCACAGATTCAACAAAGACCTGGAAAGATTCCTCGCAGATTTAGTTTCACATTGACATGATAGCATCACACAGTTGCTTCAGATTTGTCGGCTTTGCATCCATGTTGCAAATCTCCTGATCCACCACATACCAAAGATAATCTGCTGGATTGACATCCGTTATAAGATGAGTATACTGTGGTCATAAAACGATGGACATGGTCAGCAGCACAGCTCAGGAGGTTGTACCTCTGGAGAGGCCTCTTCCTACACCTGAAGTTTTTACCAGTGAAAAGAACAGAGGTTTCCTCATACAGTGTTTCATCAACAGAGGAGAATTTGTTCCTCAGACTGTGCAAAAATTGCATTCATGGTTATCCTGCTGCGAGGGTGAGCTCTGAGATGGGCCCAAGCCATGCTTCCTCCTCAGCAGTCTTTATTTAACCTGATATGTCAAACCCAATTATTGTGGAAGACTCCTCTGACTCTGGAGAAGCAGTTCTGCTTCTTTCTTTTTTTTAATGAGCAGTAATGATACTTGTAATAAATGTAGCCTTTCTGCAGCTCTGGAGGCCTGGATTGCTGAATTGGACACTGGAAATCCCACCCTTGAAAACCCGTAGCTGGTCAGGCCCTGTAGCCGGAGCAGTGGAAGGTGGCGTAGGCCCTGCTAACTGTCTCCCAGCAGGTAATCCTGAGCAGACGGGAAAACATGATGGCTGGGTGACGGTCAGGAGGAAGCATAAACAGAAGCCCTGATGCGCCACCAACCTGTTCATGTGTCTAACTGTTTTCCCCACTCAGCGACACACCCGCCAGGGATCAAACTCTGGTAATTGGTGATTCTTTTCTGAGACACGTGAAGACAGCAGCAACCATAGTCAATTGTCTTCCAGGGGCCAGAGCAGGCGACACTGAGGGAAATTTAAAACTGCTGGCTGACGGTAAACCTGAATTCAGTAAAATATAATTCACATCAGCAATAATGACACCCGGTTACATCAATCAGAGGTCACTAAAATCAATATTGAATCAGTGTGTAACTTTGCAAACACAATGTCAGACTCTGTAGTCCCTCCCCAATCAGACCAGGAGTGACATGTTTAGCTGCATGTTCTCCTTAAATTGCTGGCTGTCTGACTAGTGTCCAAGAAATGATGTGGGCTTGATAGATAATTGGGAAACTTTCTGGAGGAAACCTGGTCTGGTTGGGAGACAATCCCACTTTGGATGAAGCAGCTCTTATTTCTAGAAATCTGGCAAATTTATGAAATCCCTGAAACATGATTATCCAGCGTTGGGACATGTAAGCAGAGTTGCAGTCTCACACACCTCTGCAGCTTCTCTCCTACTGTTATCCCCTAAAACCCCATCTCCATAGAGACTGTGTCAGCTCCCAAACAGACAAAAAACTAACTAAAAACCAGCAAAAAAAAAAATGACTTAAATGTAAAAAAATAAAATAAGAAAGAACAATACAGTATCCTCAACAGCACCAAAGAGTTATTACATGACTTAATAATGGATCAACAAATCGATTTACTCTGCCTTACTGAAATCTGGTTACAGCAGGATGATTATGTAAGTTTCAATGAATTAACACCCCTGAGTCATACTAACTATCAGAGCCTTTGAAGCACAGGCCGAGGAGGCGGTGTGGCAGCAATCTTCCACACCAGCTTATTAATTAAACAAAGATCAATACAGAGTTTAATTTATTTGAAAGCCTGATGTTTAGCCTTGTCCATCCCAGCTGGAAATTTAGATCAAAACTTTAAAAAGCCCCCCGTAAAG
>NW_020328845.1:0-42783 GCF_001858045.2 Oreochromis niloticus | reverse complement strand
ACTGGTACAGTTAGCAAAGTGGGATCAGTGTGATTTAGAGGAGTGAAATCATTGAACAAAGTGAGGAAGCTGATCCACTTTGACTTCTGTTGTGGAAGTTTTCCACTTAAATAAAGCCTGCAGATGAGCGGTAGCTAACATTCTTTAATCAAAGCACACACAGAACATGCAACCAAGCTTGATGGAGAGCCTACATGACCATGGGCAGGGTCAGCAGAGTCTCACTGAGCCTAGCATGGCTCTCAGTTAAATACCTTCCACAGGAACAAAAGGCAGTACACAGCTGTTTCACACCTTAAGGTTCACACTCCCTTGCTACCTCCCAGAGTCCTCGAAGAGACAAAAGACTCTCCCTCCTGTGGAGTTGTCTGCTTCCCCAACTTCCTAAATAGACCCCACCATTTGTCTTACAGTATGAGTGTCAGACATGTTAAAATCACCAAGGCATTACAATAACGTGATTAATACATAAGTGAAAGAAATTCCATTACAATCCCACCCTTTGATTCTTAAATCAAGAATCACATTAATACCAGAATTTCTTTCCTGACATTCTGTATATCACATCAACATTATTGTACACTTAAAGGAGTTTCACACTGTGTATCCTCACTTCACTGTTCTCCACCACCCTTTGTTCATCTTTAATCCTCCCCACAATCTAAGCTCTCACATGCAAATGGCAACAACAATTATACAGAGGAAAGGTCTTCTCCATAGTGTCAGAGTACTTTGCATGGCAAAGTGAAACATCCTTAGTGGTCATTCCCAGTCACAGTCATGGCTCCTGGTGTCTGTGCCATTTACAGAGTCATAATTCCAACGTTTGTCTCCCTCTGTGCTGTCACTTTTTGAGCTTGGCATGCTCTCTTCATCCCTCGATTTCTGTTCCAACGCGGGTGTAGATTTAAGGCAGAGCACGTCGTACACCTTAGTTGTCTTCCTCAACGTCAACGTAGAAACTTTTCATTTTATTTTAAGATTTTGCTGTTCAAAATCTCCTCGTGACAATCCTTTGGAAGCCCAGTGGTGCAGCCCACTGTTGTTTGTCTGCTGTCCTGCAGATGGTCCCTGCTTCTCACTGGTCCTGGTGAAGCATTCTCTCCTGGTCATGGTCTGTATCTGCACCTCAGTCAATCCTTCCATATCTCTCATGTCACGGTCCCTGAAATTTAAAAATGAAAGCTTCCACGGAAAACCCTCTTTGCCCTATGTCAGCTTAGCACAATTAGACATGCACAATGAAGTTGTGCATTGTCTCTTAAAATTCACAGGGCTTCTCCCCTGGAGTAGTTTCACTCCAGGCCCTGTCATAATGAAAAAAAAAAACATTAGCCAGTGGTGTGTCCTGCTGTAAATCATGTGATTAGATCCCACGATTAACCCTTTGCTGTGGAAAAATAGATGTTATGCACACTTTCTCACAGTGACCTCTGCACTGCAAACAATACAAGGTCATGAATAACACACCGCTGGTAAATTCAAAGACATAGAAAGTGGCAATTAAAAGGTTAAATCAGCACGGCCTAAAAGCCCATGCAACCTGTTGCTGTCATCTTTCTGCTCCTGTAAAAAGAAACATACATACATACATCCACCCTTTTGTCAGGTCAAGGTTTTGTCAGTCCAGTCAGTCCCCATTTTTATTTGCTGACAGTAGAACCTCGTGACGCAATAAGTTTCTACTGCCAGCAATGACGTCATTTCAAAAAAGAAAAAAAGAATTTAGACTGGATTACCTCGCTGAATCCTTTTTGGCAGGGACTTGTTTTCTGGTTGTCCCAAATAAGTGGCTTTCTCCCGAGCCCATTTTAATTTTTTGGAGAAACTCACTTGCGATTGTTCAACATGTTGTGTAGCGCTTTCGATCCCGATCTTGCAGGCCTGCTTCAAAAGAGAAAATTGCCAAACAAAAATCTCAGTGCACTGTTAAAAATCAGGCCTCTTTTTAGAAGTTGTCTAAGCATGCTCTTAGAATGATAGATCAAAACAAAACTGATTGGCAGTTTCAAAGTGGTACCAAAGGAAAATGCAAAATCCCCAAAACTTTCATCCACCAGTCACACACCTCACACAACAACATTCTATTAGATAATGAGTTTTGTTTTCCCCCATGTACCCAGATGTGTGCCATGATAAGACCTCCCCCACACATCAGAAACAAGAAACTCAAGAATCTATTAGTCCCCACTCATCTGACCCCCCTGCAGCATTCTGTTCACCCTTGCAATAATTCAATCATCCTTCCCAAAATAATACTAGTTCACTAGTCTATGTATCACTTCTTAACCCACTAAGTGAACCGGACAAGATGATGGTAACAGCAATGCATGCTTAAAATACTATTTGGTCTTCATGAGCTTCATTGCATGTGTGTTTGTTAGTAGGATCAATGCATTTTTCTGTTTGTGTAATTTTTGTGTACCTCTCCTCTTTGCGGTGCTCCAGACACTTTTCAATTCTCCACGCAAGGCAGTCGTTTTTCTTCCCAGTTTCCTAAACCCAAATTTCATTTCCCACACTAAAACAGCCATGTTCTCCCCTGCTCCTTCCACTGTGGTCTCATCTCATCTCCCCCTTGCAGCAGTCCAGTGAGAGTCAGTTGTCTTTCAGCTTTGTCCTGTGTTTTCCACTGTCTCATCTTGCCATTTTGTTCCAAAAGTGGCAAATGTCCAACTCAGTCAAGTCTTTTCAAAGGTCCATTCACACACAGTGAAGTTGCAGCTCGTTCTAAATGCACATCCATCCATCCAGTCATGATGATGCCATTTTTCTCCTTGCTGTCGCTGTCTTGCACAGCTGCTGCTGCTGCTGGACCTTCACTGCTCAGGACACTGCTGTGAGCTCTTGATATCCATCTCGTTGTTCTGGAACTGCATTTCTTGTCTTCAGGGAGAGATTCTTGGAGCTTGTTTTCTCAGGGTGACAAACACATGGAAGTTAAGCTGTAAAACAATTCAGCCAAAACTTGGCTTGAGTGTTTCTAATGATGTTAACCTATAATTTTCTTCCGACTGCTGCACGTGGAAAATTGATCCGGGTCTGTTCCTCACCTGCAAGTGACACACTGAGACATTTTGATCATTGTTCTCATTGCTTAAAGAAACACGTCTCCCCTCTCTGGTTCTGAAGTCCCCTTTCTTAAAAACCCAGAGAGATTGTAGTTGTTCTACATTGAAAATCACCAAACCCTCTTCCTATTTTTTTACTTATTTTCATCAACAATTCTGCTAAAAGAAATTTTTGTGTGTCCACACTAGGGGAGCTGGTGGTCTGCAGGACCACCACCTTCCGCTAGTTGGAGACGAGACGACTTTTACACTCCTCTTTTTCTTTTCTTGTTTTTTGTTCCCCATTTCAACATTTTGAACCCAATTTTTCACTGTTTTTTTTTTTTTTTTTTTACACACACATCAACTTTTCCCACACAACCATTCTCTGCAATCTTACACACCACACATTTACTCAGTTCTTACCATACAGTCACACATTGAGTTTTGTCCCTGGCCGCCTGGTGAAACGTCTGCCGCTCTACTGGATCTAGATCCCATTTTACTACACGAGGCGTCCCCCGTGAGGCCCTTGCCTTCTACGGACCAAGGAACGAACACCACCACTCCGTGCACTATAGTATGCAGAAATGGACTCCGACAGCGTACCCGAACCGCTGTCCCTGTGGCGTACTTGGATCGAACACAGGTCTGGGCCGGCTTCTCCCAACAGCGCGCTCGAGCCAATGTCCTTGTGATGGACCGTACCCAACACAAGCCTGGGGCCTCAAACCACCAGGATTTCCTCCCGGAGACTCGAACTCCGGGGCAACCAGCGTACTATTCAAAGAGGAATAGCAGATCACATGCGCTCACAGTGATCTGCACTGCCAGCAGTCCCTCACCTGCATCTTTGCCATCAATGTTGAACTTCACTGGCAGAGAGCTGGGCACTCCAGTGGTTTTAAGGCCGGATCCACTTGCACGCACCTTGCTGGCATCATGGGTGGGCAGCACCTTCACCTTGTAAGGGTGGACAAAAGGGAAGAGAAGAACAACACGCTCACAAATGAAAGGAGCCTCATTTACAGAACCCAGTAAACCACACAAAGACTTTTCCATTTTAAAGCTGGCCAGAGTGCAACACTGTAACAGTAACACCTAGAAGGTCAGATGGTTGCAGTACTTGCTCATTTGGATCAAAAGTTGGGGGAAATCTTTCATTAAATCAAGTGATGTAATGCTCTTGCTTCCGTTGTGTAGTTAACCATCTATCATTTAGATGTTTCATTAGCAGCCTGATGAAATTAGCTGTTCGTTAGCCCACTTCAGCCATCCAAACAGATGACCATCTAAGGTGAATTAGCAGATCACTAGCACAGTACACAGATACCACTTCTTATTCCAGCCAGACTTGTTGACTTCATTCTAATCATGCAGGAACAACAAAGATTTATTCCTACTGGCTTTTTAAAATGTGCTTCTTCTATTCTAGAAAAACAAAAACATGTTATCACAGGCTTTTGTTTTTTCAATACATCTGTGTTGGCTGTGTCAGTTGCAGGCAAACATTTATCATAATGTTAGATATTAGGAAATAGCTTAAAATAGTGCATATTTAACTTGTTACACTGCCTTGATGTTACCTGCATGGGATCTCCTCATCAGCATATGACTGTACCCTGGATGATGATATGTGAGGAGCTTGAACTTGATTCGCTAACAGAAACTAGCTAGCTTAGCGCACATGTCTTGTGGCAAGATATATGCACCTAAATGATTTAAGTCATTGGCTGTTCTGCAAATTGCCACCAACCTGCAACTTTGTGAGCTGACTGTTTCGGGATTTTGTGTTTTACACAACAAAAAGAAAAGAAAAAGATCTACAGATTCAGGCATTTCCTTACCTGTGGTAGTCGCGTAGAATGACGTCACTGACAATGGTTTAAGATGAAAACAAACTTTCTCAAACAAAAAAAAAATTTAAAAAAACAAAAAAAGAAGAAGTGAGTCGGCGTGTCATCTTTACCGAGCACCATACATGTTTGCCTCACATTAAAATATTATTTTCCTTTTCAAAAATAATTCGTGTTCAGAGAAGTCAAATATACCACATTGCACTAATTCCACGGCCTGGCAGGTGGCGCAGAGCACTTGTCGCCGGCCCCTGGCACCTTGAAGTACAGACGGGCGATGGTTCGAGTCTCACTCATCCGAGTCCTGTCTAGAGCTTCGGTCTGCTAGGGGATTCCCGGTCTGCGCCGGGAATCCCGACCTTTTTTGCCTTTTCTGTTTTTCTTTTTTGGGGTGTTGGGCCTTTATTACAAAGCTGGGACTATCTCCGTTGTCATGGCTACCAACAACAACGCCAGCTTGGGGAGACCGGAGACCCGATAAGCACAGACTCATCATCCTTATCCACTTTCTTTTCACTGCTGCTGCTGCTGCTGCTGCTGTGGGAAACGCTGGACTTGTGTGGCTATGCAGTTTTTGCCTTGTGGACCAGTCTTGAATTTACACATTGATAATGAAGACTGGATGTTTAGTACCAGAGCTGGGATAATCTGACACAATCTGCAGCCTGCATCTCCAAATCACAAATGGCTTTAGATCTGATCTAAGATCTAGCAGACAGGCATGCATGTCTCAGGGTGATACACACTAACACATTGTGATTAATCACACACATTGTATACATTTTATTCACAAGATTTTAAAAAACAAACAAACAAAAAAAAACCAAACTCAGGAGGGAGAGCCTGAAACATTTACCGAATCACATAGCAGCAGTGTTCAGCCTAAAAAATACACAAGTTACAAGTCGTGCATTTGATCATGCAGCCATATTATTTCTTAATTATTCAATTATTTTCGAGACACTGTTAGTTGTTAGAAGCCAGTGTTTAATGATAGGACATATATGACAGTAATGAGACAAAAACACAGATAGAATCGCAGAAAGCTGTTTCTCTCCCGTTAGGCTATAGGCCCAGTTACCTTTGACTTTCTGTGGTCAGTAGCCCTTCATGTCATATTCTGTCTCTATGTACAATATAGCATTACTAATACAATAACCTGTACGTCAATGAACTCATTGGTAATTGATGGCAGTTCTGAAAGTACTAGTCACTAAAGGTTAAATTCACATCTCAATTCTCATCTTTGAGTAACTAGAACTCCGAGCTATGAAATAAATGTAGTGAGGTTAAAGTATCAAATCAAAGTATCAAATTCTCTGTTATACTGACATTTATTTTCTAAAAAAACACTTTGCTCTGCTGCCAAAATAATTCCTCCTATAAAGGAGCAAAGTGAGTGTAATGTCGTAGCTGTGGTACTTTATCTCTTCTATGATGTTGCTGCAGGCTCTGGTGGAGCCCAACCAGCCTCATGGTTTCTGATGAGACTGCCGTCAGCATGGTGATCAGTTGGGTACCTCCCAATGCTCATGTCCTCCAGTATCACGTGTCCTACACAGCATTGACTGGAGCTGATAGCCAGGATCACACTGCGAGTGGTCGTAGTCATCACATCTTCACCTCTTCTGGGCTTCAGCCGGCTGTCATGTGTCAGAATTCCAGAAATTCCATAAGTCCCAAAACTTGAAATGAGTTCTGACTGGTTGGATGATAGTGTTGTTTTGTCTGCAGTGCTGGTCCCTGGTGGAGAGAAGCAGTGATGCTGGAGTCACTGCAGCCAGATGCACGTTACAGCATCTTGGTCACCGCTGAGTACCACAACAGAGAAGAGGCAGCGGTTCAGCTCAGGCAAAATGGTGAGTCAAACAAGGGAAAGATGCCAAGACAGCTCAAGTGCAACTCCAGTTAAGACCGACAGGCTTACATGCAAAAAGTGCAAATGTCCCATTACTTTACCCTTACAGGAGGATATGCATACTTGAAGGTTTCCACATATAGAAACATCAAGGTTGTGGGCAGTATTTTCTACAGCACTACACGTACAGTCATTTTGGTCCAGAGACACAGATTCCTTTCTCTCAGACCACTCCAGTATCTGTGTGTCATGGAGACCAGTATCTGCCGTTGATGGATATCCTATTGTAATCCAGGATGTAAAAGTATTCTGTAATCACGTCTACAGTGATGTGAAAAGGTGTTTGCCCCCTTCCTGGTTTCCTAGTGTTTGCATATTATCACACTTACATGTTCAGATCATCATCACCTACAGTACTGTAGGTTTAAGTTTATTTATAGTTATTGTTGTAATGTTGAGTTTAAAATTGCATTTTAACAGCATGCTGCAGCTACCAACAATGGAAATGCTGTTTTGTGTTAAAATGATGTCTTTCGTGTGTTATTGCTTTGCAGGGAAGCTGAGAGTGACAGAGCTGCACAGAGGACCAACGATCCACTCTCAGCACTTCATACCTGACTGGCCACAGCACCACCCCTCCTCCCCCAGGGTGAGGGGTCCTGACCCCGCCTGCACAGAGGGAGTTGTGAACATGCACTTCTGTGTCGGTGGGTTTAGGAGCCTCCTCACACACACACGATGAAGCCTGTCACTGGAAGATGTCTCCATTGCATCAGCAGGACGTAAGCATTTGTACAATATTGCAGTTGTGATGTTTATACATGTTTTATTGCTTCATTTCAAACTAGGAGATATAAATAAACCAGTTTTCATAATATTTCTGTGCATTTAGTTGTTTTCTTAATAAGTTATTCAGAACATCATTGCAACCTGTCAGCTTTTATTGAGGATGTAGAAAGTTGCTGGTGGCCCGAGGTGTACAGTGGGGTGTTGTGTTTGTCACATGGTGAAAGTGACCTCATGGGAGCAAAAAGAACAACTGAACAATTGGGGATTCACAGACTTTGGTAATCGTTAAAAAATGAAAAAAAATTGTTCGTGTGAACAAGAAGCTCAAATATAAACCATCCTGACACACTGACACAAATGATCTGCTATCAGTGTTTTCATGAGCCGGGTGAAGCTAATTTGCACGAGTTTAACCTCCCTGTCAAAAACTGCATGACTCTGCAGTACTGTAGCTTTCTCCTGTTTATTATCATTTGCTTATTGTAGAAGATAATACGTTCAACAACCGATTCTTACTTGCCTGAAGTTGAATGTTGCAGTTCAGGTCCTACTGATCAGTTTTAAGTACTGTAGAAAGTGAGCAGCAATTTAATCAAATCCTGGGATGAAATGGGACAAAAGGGTAATGTGACAGCCACATTAGTTCCCTTCCCTCGTTAACAATGTGTAAGCAGACTGCTTAACCTGCAATTTACTGCATGTTGTTAGGCTGCATGGTGCAACCACAGTCTGCTAACCACCCGTGGTGATCGAAGTTTTGAGCTCTTGCTCGAGCTACTGATGAAGCTTGTCAATGCTTGTTAAGTTTCCCAACCACATTCATCCCGATGGTCCAAGGCTTACATCTTATGCTCACAAACGTACTTCTGTAATTAATCATAACCAATCTATTACTTTAAGTTACAGTTTGAGGGCATTAACGAGCATAATTAGATTTAACTGGATTATGGTTTAAGAGACACAGACCTTCATCTTAAGAGGCTCTCTTAAATGTCTGATCATGTTGTGTTGTCTGCAGCATCACTGCAGCAGAGAGGGTATAACACAAGGCCACAGTCATGTGGTATTCTGTCCTGCTATTAAGTGAATAAAATACTGAAAAAAAACATCTAGACACTAAATACAGTCACTGGCCACTCATTAGTTACACCTTGCCAGTACTGTTTTGGACCTTCTTTCACCTTCAGAACTGCCTTAATTCTTTGTGCACAGATTCAACAAAGACCTGGAAAGATTCCTCGCAGATTTAGTTTCACATTACATGATAGCATCACACAGTTGCTTCAGATTTGTCGGCTTTGCATCCATGTTGCAAATCTCCTGATCCACCACATACCAAAGATAATCTGCTGGATTGACATCGTTATAAGATGAGTATACTGTGGTCATAAAACGATGGACATGGTCAGCAGCACAGCTCAGGAGGTTGTACCTCTGAGAGGCCTCTTCCTACACCTGAAGTTTTACCAGTGAAAAGAACAGAGGTTCCTCATACAGTGTTTCATCAACAGAGGAGAATTGTTCCTCAGACTGTGCAAAAATTGCATTCATGGTTATCCTGCTGCGAGGTGAGCTCTGAGATGGCCCAAGCCATGCTTCCTCCCAGCAGTCTTTATTAACCTGATATGTCAAACCCAATTAGTGGAAGACTCCTCTGACTCTGGAGAAGCAGTTCTGCTTCTTTCTTTTTTTAATGAGCAGTAATGATACTTGTATAAATGTAGCCTTCTGCAGCTCTGGAGCCTGGATTGCTGAATTGACACTGGAAATCCCACCCTTGAAAACCCGTAGCTGGTCAGGCCCCTGTAGCCGGAGCAGTGGAAGTGGCGTAGGCCCTGCAACTGTCTCCCAGCAGGTAATCCTGAGCAGACGGGAAAACATGATGGCTGGTGACGGTCAGGAGGAAGCATAAACAGAAGCCCTGATGCGCCACCAACCTGTTCATGTGTCAACTGTTTTCCCCACTCAGCGACACACCCGCCAGGGATCAAACTCTGGTAATTGGTGATTCTTTTCTGAGACACGTGAAGACAGCAGCAACCATAGTCAATGTCTTCCAGGGCCAGAGCAGCGACACTGAGGAAATTTAAAACTGCTGGCTGACGGTAAACCTGAATTCAGTAAAAATATAATTCACATCAGCAATAATGACACCCGGTTACATCAATCAGAGTCACTAAAATCAATATTGAATCAGTGTGTAACTTGCAAACACAATGTCAGACTCTGTATCCCCTCCCCAATCAGACCAGGAGTGACATGTTTAGCTGCATGTTCCCTTAAATTGCTGGCTGTCTGACTAGTGTCCAAGAAATGATGTGGGCTTGATAGATAATGGGAAACTTCTGGAGGAAACCTGGTCTGGTTGGGAGACAATCCCACTTTGGATGAAGCAGCTCTTATTCTAGAAATCTGGCAAATTATGAAATCCCCTGAAACATGATTATCCAGCGTTGGGACATGTAAGCAGAGTTGCAGTCTCACACACCTCTGCAGCTTCTCTCCTACTGTTATCCCCTAAAACCCATCTCCATAGAGACTGTGTCAGCTCCCAAACAGACAAAAAACTAACTAAAAACCAGCAAAAAAAAAAAGACTTAAATGTAAAAAAATAAAATAAGAAAGAACAATACAGTATCCTCAACAGCACCAAAGAGTTATTACATGACTTAATAATGGATCAACAAATCGATTTACTCTGCCTTACTGAAATCTGGTTACAGCAGGATGATTATGTAAGTTCAATGAATTAACACCCCTGAGTCATACTAACTATCAGAGCCTTTGAAGCACAGGCCGAGGAGGCGGTGTGGCAGCAATCTTCCACACCAGCTTATTAATTAAACAAAGATCAATACAGAGTTTAATTATTTGAAAGCCTGATGTTTAGCCTTGTCCATCCCACTGGAAATTTAGATCAAAACTTAAAAAGCCCCCCGTAAAGCTAGAACATCTTACTATTCATCACTGATTGAAGAAAGTAAGAACAACCCTAAGTTCTCTCAGCACTGCAGCCAGGCTGACAAAGAGTCAGAGCACTGTGAGCCAACGATTCTTTAACTTAACTAGTAATGACGTCATGAACTTCTTCACAAATAAAATTTAACCATTAGAGAAAAAAAATGACTCATATCATCTCACAGATGTAACATTATCTGCAGCTACTTGAGTATCATGATATTGATCTTTTTCTCCAACTGATCTTTCTGAGTTATGGCTTATTGGCTTATTTGAAGAGTTTCAGCCAGTTTGTCCTAAAAAACACCTTGAAAAGACTTCAGTTAATCCAAAATGTTGCAGCAAGAGTACTGACAGGGACTAGAAAGAGAGAGGTGATGGCGATGGCGTTCATTTCGCTTTCCTTGAAGCTTGGTGCGAAATTCTGGCAGTAGACTGGAGCGAAGCAAAGAGTATGTAAAGGGACAATAAGAGGAATGATGAAAGGAAGAAGAAAATAAAAAATGGTGGAAAAAAGATCAGAGCCTAAATTCTAAAGCTGCAGCTTGCATACTGGCAGCTCCAAGATCTCACTGACATGTAATCATAGACTGTATATAAACATAGGCCAGTGTGATTATTGATTGTAGACTTTAATTTTGAACAAAGGGCAACCTCTGGTGCACTTCATCATGCTATTATTAATCTCTGGCTCTCACAGCATGTCTTTTGTTCTGTCTTCCTTCTCTCAACTGGTCCCAGCAGATGGCTGCCCCTCCCTGAGCCTGGTTCTGCTGGAGGTTCTTTCTGTTAAAAGGGAGTTTTTCCTTCCCACTGTTGCCAAAGTGGTTGCTCATAAGGGTCATATGATTGTTGGGTTTTTCTCTGTATGTATTTGTAGAATGCACTCCACACACACACGGCTCGATACAGCGAGATGTTACGTTTATTTCTGACTTTTTTGTGACAGTTCAGTCTAGACAGCACCCGTCTCAGCTTTTACAGCCCCTCCTCTCCTCTCCCGTCTCACTAAAAAGGGGGAAAGAAGACTGTCATCAGACCAAACGCCACCAGCTGTTTTCTCACCTGCCTCCCCAGCACCACTCCTCCCCTGCAGCCGAACCACGGACCACACCTCCGCCACAGTATTGTTGTAGGGTCTACCTTACATATAAAGCACCTTGAGGCGATTGTTGTGTGATTTGGCGCTGTATAAATAAAATTGAATTGAATTGTGTCAAGTCCATGATTCTGTTCCCACATTCAGTTATTTCCTGTTTATTCTGGTAGCCCGTGTCTCCTGTGTCTAGTGTTTAATTACACCTCAGCATTTTTTGTTATCGGATTTAGTTCAGCTGGTGTTTTTCCTCAGCTGTCTCCACTCTGCCTACATGATTAACCCCTCATTGCTGTTTGTCCTGTTCTCCTGGAGTCCTGCTTCAGTCTGTTTTGTTTCTGTCCTGCTCTGATGTTGTTTTGTTTACTGATGGCCAAATAAAGCTTTCTGAAGCTTTTACTGAAAAAGGTTTCATTACTTGAAACTTTTCAACACAGTTGTCTTTGGTGACATCTGGTGGCCTGAAATATGAAGAGCAGGTTGAATCACAACTTAAACTGCTTCATTATGATCGCTCACTCTACAGAGCCTGTTGCCAGTTTCTGTTTAATATCATGTGACGGTGCTGTGTGATATCGTTCTACCACTGTGTGCTTTGAACAGGTCTATTTGATTAATAACTAGTTTTGATGATAAACATTCCTTTTTAAACATGTGTCATGGTGTGGTCTCTCTTTGCTTGTGACTTCTTGACGTTTGTAAACATTTAGTGAACTTTATGAGTTATTCTGCCTTCGTGTCCTGCATCTGAGTCCACACTCTACCTGCCACACAGCAGACCACGACGGCTGTAACTAGAGAGCGGTCGAGGAATCTGGCTGTTTATTGAAGCAGCTACTGCAGTCCATGGAAACTGGTACAGTTAGCAAAGTGGATCAGTGTGATTTAGAGGAGTGAAATCATTGAACAAAGTGAGGAAGCTGATCCACTTTGACTTCTGTTGTGGAAGTTTTCCACTTAAATAAAGCCTGCAGATGAGCGTAGCTAACATTCTTTAATCAAAGCACACACAGAACATGCAACCAAGCTTGATGGAGAGCCTACATGACCATGGGCAGGGTCAGCAGAGTCTCACTGAGCCTAGCATGGCTCTCAGTTAAATACCTTCACAGGAACAAAAGGCAGTACACAGCTTTTCACACCTTAAGGTTCACACTCCCTTGCTACCTCCCAGAGTCCTCGAAGAGACAAAAGACTCTCCCTCCTGTGGAGTTGTCTGCTTCCCCCAACTTCCTAAATAGACCCCCACCATTGTCTTACAGTATGAGTGTCAGACATGTTAAAATCACCAAGGCATTACAATAACGATAATACATAAGTGAAAGAATTCATTACAATCCCACCCTTTGATTCTAAATCAAGAATCACATTAATACCAGAATTCTTTCCTGACATTCTGTATATCACATCAACATATTGTACACTTAAAGGAGTTTCACACTGTGTATCCTCACTTCACTGTTCTCCCACCACCCTTGTTCATCTTAATCCTCCCCACAATCTAAGCTCTCACATGCAAATGGCAACAACAATTATACAGAGGAAAGGTCTCTCCATAGTGTCAGAGTACTTGCATGGCAAAGTGAAACATCCTTAGGGTCATTCCCAGTCACAGTCATGGCTCCTGGTGTCTGTGCCATTACAGAGTCATAATCCAACGTTGTCTCCCTCTGTGCTGTCACTTTTGAGCTTGCATGCCTCTTCATCCCTCGATTTCTGTTCCAACGCGGTGTAGATTAAGGCAGAGCACGTCGTACACCTTAGTTGTCTCCTCAACGTCAACGTAGAAACTTTCATTATTTTAAGATTTGCTGTTCAAATCTCCTCGTGACAATCCTTTGGAAGCCCAGTGTGCAGCCCACTGTGTTTGTCTGCTGTCCTGCAGATGGTCCCTGCTTCTCACTGGTCCTGGTGAAGCATTCTCTCCTGGTCATGGTCGTATCTGCACCTCAGTCAATCCTTCCATATCTCTCATGTCACGGTCCTGAAATTAAAAATGAAAGCTTCCACGGAAAACCCTCTTTGCCCTATGTCAGCTTAGCACAATTAGACATGCACAATGAAGTTGTGCATGTCTCTAAAAATTCACAGGCTTCTCCCCGGAGTAGTTTCACTCCAGGCCCTGTCATAATGAAAAAAAAAAACATTAGCCAGTGGTGTCCTGCTGTAAATCATGTGATAGATCCCACGATTAACCCTTGCTGTGGAAAATAGATTTATGCACACTTCTCACAGTGACCTCTGCACTGCAAACAATACAAGGTCATGAATAACACACCGCTGGTAATTCAAAGACATAGAAATGGCAATTAAAGGTTAAATCAGCACGGCCTAAAAGCCCATGCAACCTGTTGCTGTCATCTTCTGCTCCTGTAAAAAAACATACATACATACATCCACCCTTTGTCAGTCAAGGTTTTGTCAGTCCAGTCAGTCCCCATTTTATTGCTGACAGTAGAACCTCGTGACGCAATAATTCTACTGCCAGCAATGACGTCATTCAAAAAGAAAAAAGAATTAGACTGGATTACCTCGCTGAATCCTTTTGGCAGGGACTTGTTTCTGGTGTCCCAAATAAGTGGCTTTCTCCCGAGCCCATTTAATTTTTGGAGAAACTCACTTGCGATGTTCAACATGTTGTAGCGCTTTCGATCCCGATCTTGCAGGCCTGCTTCAAAAGAGAAAATTGCCAAACAAAATCTCAGTGCACTGTTAAAAATCAGCCTCTTTTAGAAGTTGTCTAAGCATGCTCTTAGAATGATAGATCAAAACAAAACTGATTGGCAGTTTCAAAGTGGTACCAAAGAAAATGCAAAATCCCCAAACTTCATCCACCAGTCACACACCTCACACAACAACATTCTATTAGATAATGAGTTTTGTTTTCCCCATGTACCCAGATGTGCCATGATAAGACCTCCCCACACATCAGAACAAGAAACTCAAGAATCTATTAGCCCCACTCATCGACCCCCTGCAGCATTCTGTTCACCCTTGCAATAATCAATCATCCTTCCCCAAAATATACTAGTTCACTAGTCTATGTATCACTCTTAACCCACTAAGTGAACCGGACAAGATGATGGTAACAGCAATGCATGCTTAAATACTATTGTCTTCATGAGCTTCATTGCATGTGTGTGTTAGTAGATCAATGCATTTTCTGTTTGTATTTTTGTGTACCTCTCCTCTTTGCGGTGCTCCAGACACTTTCAATTCTCCACGCAAGGCAGTCGTTTTTCTCCCAGTTCCTAAACCCAAATTTCATTTCCCACACTAAACAGCCATGTTCTCCCCTGCTCCTTCCACTGGGTCTCATCTCATCTCTCCCCTTGCAGCAGTCCAGTGAGAGTCAGTTGTCTTCAGCTTTCCTGTGTTTCCACTGTCTCATCTTGCCATTTGTTCCAAAAGTGGCAAATGTCCAACTCAGTCAAGTCTTTTCAAAGGTCCATTCACACACAGTGAAGTTGCAGCTCGTTCAAATGCACATCCATCCATCCAGTCATGATATCCATTTTTCTCCTTGCTGTCGCTGTCTGCACAGCTGCTGCTGCTGGACCTTCACTGCTCAGGACACTGCTGTGAGCTCTTGATATCCATCTCGTGTTCTGGAACTGCATTCTTGTCTCAGGAGAATCTTGGAGCTGTTTCTCAGGTGACAAACACATGGAAGTAAGCTGTAAAACAATTCAGCCAAAACTGGCTGAGTGTTTCTAATGATGTTAACCTATAATTTCTTCCGACTGCTGCACGTGGAAAATTGATCCGGTCTGTTCCTCACCTGCAAGTGACACACTGAGACATTTGATCATTGTCTCATGCTTAAAGAAACACGTCTCCCCTCTCTGTTCTGAAGTCCCTTCTTAAAACCCAGAGAGATTGTAGTTGTTCTACATTGAAAATCACCAAACCCTCTTCCTATTTTTTACTTATTTCATCAACAATTCTGCTAAAAGAAATTTTGTGTGTCCACACTAGGGAGCTGGTGGTCTGCAGGACCACACCTTCCGCTAGTTGGAGACGAGACGACTTTACACTCCTCTTTTCTTTCTTGTTTTGTTCCCCATTTCAACATTTTGAACCCAATTTCACTGTTTTTTTTTTTTTTTACACACACATCAACTTTCCCACACAACCATTCTCTGCAATCTTACACACCACACATTTACTCAGTTCTTACCATACAGTCACACATGAGTTTTGTCCCTGGCCGCCTGGTAAACGTCTGCCGCTCTACTGGATCTAGATCCCATTTACTACACGAGGCGTCCCCCGTGAGCCCTTGCCTTCTACGGACCAAGGAACGAACACCACCACTCCGTGCACTATAGTATGCAGAAATGGACTCCGACAGCGTACCCGAACCGCTGTCCCTGTGGCGTACTTGGATCGAACACAGGTCTGGCCGGCTTCTCCCCAACAGCGCGCTCGAGCCAATGTCCTTGTGATGGACCGTACCCAACACAAGCCTGGGCCTCAAACCACCAGGATTTCCTCCCGAGACTCGAACTCCGGGCAACCAGCGTACTATTCAAAGAGAATAGCAGATCACATGCGCTCACAGTATCTGCACTGCCAGCAGTCCCTCACCTGCATCTTGCCATCAATGTGAACTTCACTGCAGAGAGCTGGGCACTCCAGTGGTTTAAGGCCGATCCACTTGCACGCACCTTGCTGGCATCATGGTGGCAGCACCTTCACCTTGTAAGGGTGGACAAAAGGAAGAGAAGAACAACACGCTCACAAATGAAAGGAGCCTCATTTACAGAACCCAGTAAACCACACAAAGACTTTTCCATTTTAAAGCTGGCCAGAGTGCAACACTGTAACATGTAACACCTAGAAGGTTCAGATGGTTGCATACTTTGCTCATTTGGATCAAAGTTTGGGGAAAATCTTCATTAAATCAATGATTGTAATGCTCTTGCTTCCGTTGTGTAGTTAACCATCTATCATTTAGATTTCATTAGCAGCCTGATGAAATTAGCTGTGTCGTTAGCCCACTTCAGCATCCAAACAGATGACCATCTAAGGTGAATTATGCAGATCACTAGCACAGTACACAGATACCACTTCTTATTCCAGCCAGACTTTGTTACTTCATTCTAATCATGCAGGAACAACAAAGATTATCCTACTGGCTTTTTAAATGTGCTTCTTCTATTCTAGAAAACAAAAACATGTTATCACAGGCTTTTGTTTTTTCAATGACATCTTGGCTGTGTCAGTTGCAGGCAAACATTATCATAATGGTTAGATATTAGGAAATAGCTTAAAATTAGTGCATATTAACTTGTTACACTGCCTTGATGTTACCTGCATGGATCTCCTCATCAGCATATGACTGTACCCTGGATGATGATATGTGAGAGCTTGAACTTGATTCGCTAACAGAAACTAGCTAGCTTAGCGCACATGTCTTGTGCAAGATATATGCACCTAAATGATTTAAGTCATTGGCTGTTCTGCCAAATTGCCACCAACCTGCAACTTTGTGAGCTGACTGTTTCGGGATTTTGTGTTTTACACAACAAAGAAAGAAAAAGATCTACAGATTCAGGCATTTCCTTACCTGTGTAGTCGCGTAGAATGACGTCACTGACAATGGTTAAGATGAAACAAACTTTCTCAAACAAAAAAAAATTTAAAAAAACAAAAAAGAAGTGAGTCGGCGTGTCATCTTTACCGAGACCATACATGTTTTGCCTCACATTAAAATTATTTTTCCTTTTCAAAAATAATTCGGTTCAGAAGTCAAATATACCACATTGCACTAATTCCACGGCTGGCAGGTGGCGCAGAGCACTGTCGCCGGCCCCTGGCACCTTGAAGTACAGACGGGCGATGGTTCGAGTCTCACTCATGCCGAGTCCTGTCTAGAGCTTCGGTCTGCTAGGGGATTCCCGGTCTGCCGGATCCCGACCTTTTTTTGCCTTTCTGTTTTTTTTTTTGTGGTGTTGGGCCTTTATTACAAAGCTGGGACTATCTCCGTTGTCATGGCTCCAACACAACGCCACTTGGGGGACCGGAGACCATAAGCACAGACTCATTCATCTTTATCCACTTTCTTTTCACTGCTGCTGCTGCTGCTGCTGTGGGAAACGCTGGACTTGTGTGGCTATGCAGTTTTTGCCTTGTTGGACCAGTCTGAATTTTACACATTTGATAAGTGAAGACTGGATTTAGTGACCAGAGCTGGATAATCTGGACACAATCTGCAGCCTGCATCTCCAAATCACAATGGCTTAGATCTGATCTAAGATCTAGCAGACAGGCATGCATGTCTCAGGTGATTACACACTAACACATTGTGATTAATCACACACATTGTATACATTTATCACAAGATTTTAAAAAACAAACAAACAAAAAAACCAACTCAGGAGGGGAGAGCCTGAAACCATTACCGAAGTCACATTAGCAGCAGTGTTCAGCCTAAAAATACACAAGTTACAAGTCGTGCATTTGAGTCATGCAGCCATATTATTTAATTTATTCATTATTTTCGAGACACTGTTAGTTGTTAGAAGCCGTGTTTTAATGATAGGACATATATGACAGTAATGAGACAAAACACAGATAGATCGCAGAAAGCTTGTTTCTCTCCCGTTAGGCTATAGGCCCAGTTACCTTTGACTTTTCTGTGGTCAGTAGCCCTTCATGTCATATTCTGTCTCTATGTACAATATAGCATACTAATACAATAACCTGTACGTCAATGAACTTCATTGTGTAATTGATGGCAGTTCTGAAAGTACTAGTCACTTAAAGGTAAATTTCACATCTCAATTCTCATCTTTGAGTAACTAGAACTCCGAGCTATGAATAATGTAGTGAGGTTAAGTATCAATCAAAGTATCAATTCTCTGTTATACTTGACATTTATTTTCTAAAAACACTTTGCTCTGCTGCCAAATAATTTCCTCCTATAAAGGAGCAAGTGAGTGTTAAGTGTCGTTAGCTGTGGTACTTTATCTCTTCTATGATGTTGCTGCAGGCTCTGTGGAGGCCCAACCAGCCTCATGGTTTCTGATGAGACTGCCGTCAGCATGGTGATCAGTTGGGTACCTCCCAATGCTCATGTCCTCCAGTATCACGTGTCCTACACAGCATTGACTGGAGCTGATAGCCAGGATCACACTGCGAGTGGGTCGTAGTCATCACTCTTCACTCTTCTGGGCTTCAGCGGCTGTCATGTGTCAGAATTCCAGAAATTCCATAAGTCCCAAACTTGAAATGATTCTGACTGTGTGGGATGATAGTGTTGTTTGTTGTCTGCAGGTGCTGGTCCCTGGTGGAGAGAAGCAGGTGATGCTGGAGTCACTGCAGCCAGATGCACGTTACAGCATCTTGGTCACCGCTGAGTACCACAAAGAGAAGGAGGCAGCGGTTCAGCTCAGGGCAAAAGTGGTGAGTCAAACAAGGGAAAGATGCCAAGACAGCTCAAGTGCAATTCCAGTTAAGACCGACAGGCTTACATGCAAAAGTGCAAATGTCCCATTACTTTACCCTTACAGAGGATATGCATACTTGAAGGTTTCCACATATAGAAACATCAAGGTTTGTGGGCAGTATTTTCTACAGCACTACACGTACAGTCATTTTGTCAGAGACACAGATTCCTTTCTCTCAGACCACTCCAGTATCTGTGTGTCATGGAGACCAGTATCTGCCGTTGATGGATATCTATTGTAATCCAGGATGTAAAGTATTCTGTAATCACGTCTACAGTGATGTGAAAGGTTTTGCCCCTTCCTGGTTTCCTAGTGTTTTGCATATTTACACTTACATGTTTCAGATCATCATCACCTACAGTACTGTAGTTTAAGTTTATTTATAGTTATTGTGGTATAGTTGAGTTTAAATTGCATTTAACAGCATGCTGCAGCTACCACAATGGAATGCTGTTTTGTGTTAAATGATGTCTTTGTTGTTTGCTTTGCAGGGAGCTGAGAGTGGACGAGCTGCACAGAGGACCACGATCCACTCTCAGCACTTCATACCTGACTGGCCCAGCACCACCTCCTCCCCAGGTGAGGGGGCTGACCCCGCCTGCACAGAGGGAGTTGTGAACATGCACTCTGTGTCGGGGGTTTAGGAGCCTCCTCACACACACACGGATGAAGCCTGTCACTGGAAGATGTCTCCATTGCATCAGCAGACGTAAGCATTTGTACAATTGCAGTTTGTGATGTTTTATACATTTTTATTGCTTCATTCAACTAGGAGATATAAATAACCAGTTTCATAATATTTTCTGTGCATTTAGTGTTTCTTAATAAGTTATTCAGAACATCATGCAACCTGTCAGCTTTTATTGAGGAGTAGAAAGTTGCTGGTGGCCGAGTGTGTACAGTGGGTTTGTGTTGTCACATGGTGAAGGACCTCATGGGGAGCAAAAAGACAATGAACAATTTGGGATTCACAGACTTTGGTAATCGTTAAAAATGAAGAAAATTGTTCTGTGTGAACAAGAAGCTCAAATATAAACCATCCTGACACACTGACACAAATGATTGCTATCAGTGTTTCATGAGCCTGGGTGAAGCTAATTTGCACGAGTTAACCTCCCTGTCAAAAACTTGCATGACTCGTTAGTACTGTAGCTTTCTCTGTTTATTATCATTTGCTTATTGTAGAAGATAATACGTTCAACAACCGATTCTTACTTGGCCTGAATGTTTGAATGTTTGCAGTTCAGGTCCTACTGATCATTTTAAGTACTGTAGAAAGTGAGCAGCAATTTAAATCCTGGGATGAAATGGGACAAAGGGTAATGTGACAGCCACATTAGTTCCCTTCCCTCGTTTAACAATGTGTAAGCAGACTGCTTTAACCTGCAATTTACTGCATGTTGTTAGGCTGCATGGTGCAACCACAGTCTGCTAACCACCCGTGGTGATCGAAGGTTTTGAGCTCTTGCTCGAGCTACTGATGAAGCTTTGTCAATGCTTGTTAAGTTTCCCAACCACATTTCATCCCGATGGTCCAAGGCTTACATCTTTATGCTCACAAACGTACTTCTGTAATAATCAGTAACCAATCTATTACTTTAAGTACAGTTTGAGGGCATTAACGAGCATAAATTAGATTTAACTGGATTATGTGTTTAAGAGACACAGACCTTCATCTTTAAGAGGCTCTTCTTAAATGTCTGATCATGTTTGTGTTTGTCTGCAGCATCACTGCAGCAGAGAGGGTATAACACAGGCCACAGTCATGTGGTATTCTGTCCTGCTATTAAGTGAATAAATACTGAAAAAAAACATCTAGACACTAAATACAGTCACTGGCACTTCATTAGTTACACCTTGCCAGTACTGTTTGGACCTTCTTCACCTTCAGAACTGCCTTAATTCTTGTGGCACAGATTCAACAAAGACCTGGAAAGATTCCTCGCAGATTAGTTTCACATTGACATGATAGCATCACACAGTTGCTTCAGATTTGTCGGCTTTGCATCCAGTTGCAAATCTCCTGATCCACCACATACCAAAGATAATCTGCTGGATTGACATCCGTTATAAGATGAGTATACTGTGGTCATAAAACGATGGACATGGTCAGCAGCACAGCTCAGGGAGGTTGTACTCTGGAGAGGCCTCTTCCTACACTGAAGTTTTTACCAGTGAAAAGAACAGAGGTTTCCTCATACAGTGTTTCATCAACAGAGGAGAATTTGTTCCTCAGACTGTGCAAAATTGCATTCATGGTTATCCTGCTGCGAGGGTGAGCTCTGAGATGGGCCCAAGCCATGCTTCCTCCTCAGCAGTCTTTATTTAACCTGATATGTCAAACCCATTATGTGGAAGACTCCTCTGACTCTGGAGAAGCAGTTCTGCTTCTTTCTTTTTTAATGAGCAGTAATGATACTTGTAATAAATGTAGCCTTTCTGCAGCTCTGGAGGCCTGGATTGCTGAATTGGACACTGGAAATCCCACCCTTGAAACCCGTAGCTGGTCAGGCCCCTGTAGCCGGAGCAGTGGAAGGTGGCGTAGGCCCTGCTAACTGTCTCCCAGCAGGTAATCCTGAGCAGACGGGAAAACATGATGGCTGGGTGACGGTCAGGAGGAAGCATAAACAGAAGCCCTGATGCGCCACCAACCTGTTCATGTGTCTAACTGTTTTCCCCACTCAGCGACACACCCGCCAGGGATCAAACTCTGGTAATTGGTGATTCTTTTCTGAGACACGTGAAGACAGCAGCAACCATAGTCAATTGTCTTCCAGGGGCCAGAGCAGGCGACACTGAGGAAATTTAAAACTGCTGGCTGACGGTAAACCTGAATTCAGTAAAAATATAATTCACATCAGCAATAATGACACCCGGTTACATCAATCAGAGGTCACTAAAATCAATATTGAATCAGTGTGTAACTTTGCAAACACAATGTCAGACTCTGTAGTCCCCTCCCCAATCAGACCAGGAGTGACATGTTTAGCTGCATGTTCTCCTTAAATTGCTGGCTGTCTGACTAGTGTCCAAGAAATGATGTGGGCTTGATAGATAATTGGGAAACTTTCTGGAGGAAACCTGGTCTGGTTGGGAGACAATCCCACTTGGATGAAGCAGCTCTTATTTCTAGAAATCTGGCAAATTTATGAATCCCCTGAAACATGATTATCCAGCGTTGGACATGTAAGCAGAGTTGCAGTCTCACACACCTCTGCAGCTTCTCTCCTACTGTTATCCCCCTAAAACCCCATCTCCATAGAGACTGTGTCAGCTCCCAAACAGACAAAAACTAACTAAAAACCAGCAAAAAAAAAAATGACTTAAATGTAAAAAAATAAAATAAGAAAGAACAATACAGTATCCTCAACAGCACCAAAGAGTTATTACATGACTTAATAATGGATCAACAAATCGATTTACTCTGCTTACTGAAATCTGGTTACAGCAGGATGATTATGTAAGTTTCAATGAATTAACACCCTGAGTCATACTAACTATCAGAGCCTTTGAAGCACAGGCGAGGAGGCGGTGTGGCAGCAATCTTCCACACCAGCTTATTAATTAACAAAGATCAATACAGAGTTTAATTTATTTGAAAGCCTGATGTTTAGCCTTGTCCATCCCAGCTGGAAATTTAGATCAAAACTTTAAAAGCCCCCCGTAAAGCTAGAACATCTTACTATTCATCACTGATTGAAGAAAGTAAGAACAACCCTAAGTTTCTCTTCAGCACTGCAGCCAGGCTGACAAAGAGTCAGAGCACTGTTGAGCCAACGATTCTTTTAACTTTAACTAGTAATGACGTCATGAACTTCTTCACAAATAAATTTTAACCATTAGAGAAAAAAAATGACTCATGATCATTTCACAGATGTAACATTATCTGCAGCTACTTTGAGTATCATTGATATTGAGTCTTTTTCTCCAACTGATCTTTCTGAGTTATGGCTTATTGGCTTATTTGAAGAGTTTCAGCCAGTTTGTCCTAAAAAACACCTTGAAAAGACTTCAGTTAATCCAAAATGTTGCAGCAAGAGTACTGACAGGGACTAGAAAGAGAGAGGTGATGGCGATGGCGTTCATTTCGCTTTCCTTGAAGCTTGGTGCGAAATTCTGGCAGTAGACTGGAGCGAAGCAAAGAGTATGTAAAGGGACAATAAGAGGAAATGATGAAAGGAAGAAGAAAAATAAAAAATGGTGGAAAAAAGGATCAGAGCCTAAATTCTAAAGCTGCAGCTTTGCATACTGGCAGCTCCAAGATCTCACTGACATGTAATCATAGACTGTATATAAACATAGGCCAGTGTGATGTTATTGATTTGTAGACTTTAATTTTGAACAAAGGGCAACCTCTGGGTGCACTTCATCATGCTATTTATTAATCTCTGGCTCTCACAGCATGTCTTTTGTTCTGTCTTCCTTCTCTCAACTGGTCCCAGCAGATGGCTGCCCCTCCCTGAGCCTGGTTCTGCTGGAGGTTTCTTTCTGTTAAAAGGGAGTTTTTCCTTCCCACTGTTGCCAAAGTGGTTGCTCATAAGGGTCATATGATTGTTGGGTTTTTCTCTGTATGTATTTGTAGAATGCACTCCACACACACACGGCTCGATACAGCGAGATGTTACGTTTATTTCTGACTTTTTTTGTGACAGTTCAGTCTAGACAGCACCCGTCTCAGCTTTTTACAGCCCCTCCTCTCCTCTCCCGTCTCACTAAAAAGGGGAAAGAAGACTGTCATCAGACCAAACGCCACCAGCTGTTTTCTCACCTGCCTCCCCAGCACCACTCCTCCCTGCAGCCGAACCACGGACCACACCTCCGCCACAGTATTGTTGTAGGGTCTACCTTACAATATAAAGCACCTTGAGGCGATTGTTGTTGTGATTTGGCGCTGTATAAATAAAATTGAATTGAATTGTGTCAAGTCCATGATTCTGTTCCCACATTCAGTTATTTCCTGTTTTATTCTGGTAGCCCGTGTCTCCTGTGTCTAGTGTTTAATTACACCTCAGCATTTTTTGTTATCGGATTTAGTTCAGCTGTGTGTTTTTCCTCAGCTGTCTCCACTCTGCCTACATGTATTTAACCCCTCATTGCTGTTTTGTCCTGTTCTCCTGGAGTCCTGCTTCAGTCTGTTTTGTTTCTGTCCTGCTCTGATGTTGTTTTGTTTACTGATGGCCAAATAAAGCTTTCTGAAGCTTTTACTGAAAAAGGTTTCATTACTTGAAACTTTTCAACACAGTTGTCTTTGGTGACATCTGGTGGCCTGAAATATGAAGAGCAGGTTGAATCACAACTTAAACTGCTTCATTATGATCGCTCACTCTACAGAGCCCTGTTGCCAGTTTCTGTTTAATATCATGTGACGGTGCTGTGTGATATCGTTCTACCACTGTGGTGCTTTGAACAGGTCTATTTGATTAATAACTAGTTTTGATGAATAAACATTCCTTGTTTAAACATGTGTCATGGTGTGGTCTCTCTTTGCTTGTGACTTCTTGACGTTTGTAAACATTTAGTGAACTTTATGAGTTTATTTCTGCCTTCTGTGTCCTGCATCTGAGTCCACACTCTACCTGCCACACAGCAGACCACGACGGCTGTAACTAGAGAGCGGTCGAGGAATCTGGCTGTTTATTTGAAGCAGCTACTGCAGTCCATGGAAACTGGTACAGTTAGCAAAGTGGGATCAGTGTGATTTAGAGGAGTGAAATCATTGAACAAAGTGAGGAAGCTGATCCACTTTGACTTCTGTTGTGGAAGTTTTCCACTTAAATAAAGCCTGCAGATGAGCGGTAGCTAACATTCTTTAATCAAAGCACACACAGAACATGCAACCAAGCTTGATGGAGAGCCTACATGACCATGGGGCAGGGTCAGCAGAGTCTCACTGAGCCTAGCATGGCTCTCAGTTAAATACCTTCCACAGGAACAAAAGGCAGTACACAGCTGTTTCACACCTTAAGGTTCACACTCCCTTGCTACCTCCCAGAGTCCTCGAAGAGACAAAGACTCTCCCTCCTGTGGAGTTGTCTGCTTCCCCAACTTCCTAAATAGACCCCCACCATTTGTCTTACAGTATGAGTGTCAGACATGTTAAAATCACCAAGGCATTACAATAACGTGATTAATACATAAGTGAAAGAAATTCCATTACAATCCCACCCTTTGATTCTTAAATCAAGAATCACATTAATACCAGAATTTCTTTCCTGACATTCTGTATATCACATCAACATTATTGTACACTTAAAGGAGTTTCACACTGTGTATCCTCACTTCACTGTTCTCCCACCACCCTTTGTTCATCTTTAATCCTCCCCACAATCTAAGCTCTCACATGCAAATGGCAACAACAATTATACAGAGGAAAGGTCTTCTCCATAGTGTCAGAGTACTTTGCATGGCAAAGTGAAACATCCTTAGGTGGTCATTCCCAGTCACAGTCATGGCTCCTGGTGTCTGTGCCATTTACAGAGTCATAATTCCAACGTTTGTCTCCCTCTGTGCTGTCACTTTTTGAGCTTGGCATGCTCTCTTCATCCCTCGATTTCTGTTCCAACGCGGGTGTAGATTTAAGGCAGAGCACGTCGTACACCTTAGTTGTCTTCCTCAACGTCAACGTAGAAACTTTTCATTTTATTTTAAGATTTTGCTGTTCAAAATCTCCTCGTGACAATCCTTTGGAAGCCCAGTGGTGCAGCCCACTGTTGTTTGTCTGCTGTCCTGCAGATGGTCCCTGCTTCTCACTGGTCCTGGTGAAGCATTCTCTCCTGGTCATGGTCTGTATCTGCACCTCAGTCAATCCTTCCATATCTCTCATGTCACGGTCCCTGAAATTTAAAAATGAAAGCTTCCACGGAAAACCCTCTTTTGCCCTATGTCAGCTTAGCACAATTAGACATGCACAATGAAGTTGTGCATTGTCTCTTAAAATTCACAGGGCTTCTCCCCTGGAGTAGTTTCACTCCAGGCCCTGTCATAATGAAAAAAAAAAACATTAGCCAGTGGTGTGTCCTGCTGTAAATCATGTGATTAGATCCCACGATTAACCCTTTGCTGTGGAAAAATAGATGTTATGCACACTTTCTCACAGTGACCTCTGCACTGCAAACAATACAAGGTCATGAATAACACACCGCTGGTAAATTCAAAGACATAGAAAGTGGCAATTAAAAGGTTAAATCAGCACGGCCTAAAAGCCCATGCAACCTGTTGCTGTCATCTTTCTGCTCCTGTAAAAAGAAACATACATACATACATCCACCCTTTTGTCAGGTCAAGGTTTTGTCAGTCCAGTCAGTCCCCATTTTTATTTGCTGACAGTAGAACCTCGTGACGCAATAAGTTTCTACTGCCAGCAATGACGTCATTTCAAAAAAGAAAAAAAGAATTTAGACTGGATTACCTCGCTGAATCCTTTTTGGCAGGGACTTGTTTTCTGGTTGTCCAAATAAGTGGCTTTCTCCCGAGCCCATTTTAATTTTTTGGAGAAACTCACTTGCGATTGTTCAACATGTTGTGTAGCGCTTTCGATCCCGATCTTGCAGGCCTGCTTCAAAAGAGAAAATTGCCAAACAAAAATCTCAGTGCACTGTTAAAAATCAGGCCTCTTTTTAGAAGTTGTCTAAGCATGCTCTTAGAATGATAGATCAAAACAAAACTGATTGGCAGTTTCAAAGTGGTACCAAAGGAAAATGCAAAATCCCCAAAACTTTCATCCACCAGTCACACACCTCACACAACAACATTCTATTAGATAATGAGTTTTGTTTTCCCCCATGTACCCAGATGTGTGCCATGATAAGACCTCCCCCACACATCAGAAACAAGAAACTCAAGAATCTATTAGTCCCCACTCATCTGACCCCCCTGCAGCATTCTGTTCACCCTTGCAATAATTCAATCATCCTTCCCCAAAATAATACTAGTTCACTAGTCTATGTATCACTTCTTAACCCACTAAGTGAACCGGACAAGATGATGGTAACAGCAATGCATGCTTAAAATACTATTTGGTCTTCATGAGCTTCATTGCATGTGTGTTTGTGTTAGTAGGATCAATGCATTTTTCTGTTTGTGTAATTTTTGTGTACCTCTCCTCTTTGCGGTGCTCCAGACACTTTTCAATTCTCCACGCAAGGCAGTCGTTTTTCTTCCCAGTTTCCTAAACCCAAATTTCATTTCCCACACTAAAACAGCCATGTTCTCCCTGCTCCTTCCACTGTGGTCTCATCTCATCTCTCCCCCTTGCAGCAGTCCAGTGAGAGTCAGTTGTCTTTCAGCTTTGTCCTGTGTTTTCCACTGTCTCATCTTGCCATTTTGTTCCAAAAGTGGCAAATGTCCAACTCAGTCAAGTCTTTTCAAAGGTCCATTCACACACAGTGAAGTTGCAGCTCGTTCTAAATGCACATCCATCCATCCAGTCATGATGATGCCATTTTTCTCCTTGCTGTCGCTGTCTTGCACAGCTGCTGCTGCTGCTGGACCTTCACTGCTCAGGACACTGCTGTGAGCTCTTGATATCCATCTCGTTGTTCTGGAACTGCATTTCTTGTCTTCAGGGAGAGATTCTTGGAGCTTGTTTTCTCAGGGTGACAAACACATGGAAGTTAAGCTGTAAAACAATTCAGCCAAAACTTGGCTTGAGTGTTTCTAATGATGTTAACCTATAATTTTCTTCCGACTGCTGCACGTGGAAAATTGATCCGGGTCTGTTCCTCACCTGCAAGTGACACACTGAGACATTTTGATCATTGTTCTCATTGCTTAAAGAAACACGTCTCCCCTCTCTGGTTCTGAAGTCCCCTTTCTTAAAAACCCAGAGAGATTGTAGTTGTTCTACATTGAAAATCACCAAACCCTCTTCCTATTTTTTTACTTATTTTCATCAACAATTCTGCTAAAAAGAAATTTTTTGTGTGTCCACACTAGGGGAGCTGGTGGTCTGCAGGACCACCACCTTCCGCTAGTTGGAGACGAGACGACTTTTACACTCCTCTTTTTTCTTTTCTTGTTTTTTGTTCCCCATTTTCAACATTTTGAACCCAATTTTTCACTGTTTTTTTTTTTTTTTTTTTTTACACACACATCAACTTTTCCCACACAACCATTCTCTGCAATCTTACACACCACACATTTACTCAGTTCTTACCATACAGTCACACATTGAGTTTTGTCCCTGGCCGCCTGGTGAAACGTCTGCCGCTCTACTGGATCTAGATCCCATTTTACTACACGAGGCGTCCCCCGTGAGGCCCTTGCCTTCTACGGACCAAGGAACGAACACCACCACTCCGTGCACTATAGTATGCAGAAATGGACTCCGACAGCGTACCCGAACCGCTGTCCCTGTGGCGTACTTGGATCGAACACAGGTCTGGGCCGGCTTCTCCCCAACAGCGCGCTCGAGCCAATGTCCTTGTGATGGACCGTACCCAACACAAGCCTGGGGCCTCAAACCACCAGGATTTCCTCCCGGAGACTCGAACTCCGGGGGCAACCAGCGTACTATTCAAAGAGGAATAGCAGATCACATGCGCTCACAGTGATCTGCACTGCCAGCAGTCCCTCACCTGCATCTTTGCCATCAATGTTGAACTTCACTGGCAGAGAGCTGGGCACTCCAGTGGTTTTAAGGCCGGATCCACTTGCACGCACCTTGCTGGCATCATGGGTGGGCAGCACCTTCACCTTGTAAGGGTGGACAAAAGGGAAGAGAAGAACAACACGCTCACAAATGAAAGGAGCCTCATTTACAGAACCCAGTAAACCACACAAAGACTTTTCCATTTTTAAAGCTGGCCAGAGTGCAACACTGTAACATGTAACACCTAGAAGGTTCAGATGGTTGCAGTACTTTGCTCATTTGGATCAAAAGTTTGGGGGAAAATCTTTCATTAAATCAAGTGATTGTAATGCTCTTGCTTCCGTTGTGTAGTTAACCATCTATCATTTTAGATGTTTCATTAGCAGCCTGATGAAATTAGCTGTGTCGTTAGCCCACTTCAGCCATCCAAACAGATGACATCTAAGGTGAATTATGCAGATCACTAGCACAGTACACAGATTACCACTTCTTATTCCAGCCAGACTTGTTGTTACTTCATTCTAATCATGCAGGAACAACAAAGATTTATTCCTACTGGCTTTTTAAAATGTGCTTCTTCTATTCTAGAAAAACAAAAACATGTTATCACAGGCTTTTGTTTTTTTCAATGACATCTGTGTTGGCTGTGTCAGTTGCAGGCAAACATTTATCATAATGGTTAGATATTAGGAAATAGCTTAAAATTAGTGCATATTTAACTTGTTACACTGCCTTGATGTTACCTGCATGGATCTCCTCATCAGCATATGACTGTACCCTGGATGATGATATGTGAGAGCTTGAACTTGATTCGCTAACAGAAACTAGCTAGCTTAGCGCACATGTCTTGTGGCAAGATATATGCACCTAAATGATTTAAGTCATTGGCTGTTCTGCCAAATTGCCACCAACCTGCAACTTTGTGAGCTGACTGTTTCGGGATTTTTGTGTTTTACACAACAAAAAGAAAAGAAAAAGATCTACAGATTCAGGCATTTCCTTACCTGTGGTAGTCGCGTAGAATGACGTCACTGACAATGGTTTAAGATGAAAACAAACTTTCTCAAACAAAAAAAAATTTAAAAAAACAAAAAAAGAAGAAGTGAGTCGGCGTGTCATCTTTACCGAGCACCATACATGTTTTGCCTCACATTAAAATTATTATTTTCCTTTTCAAAATAATTCGTGTTCAGAGAAGTCAAATATACCACATTTGCACTAATTCCACGGCCTGGCAGGTGGCGCAGAGCACTTGTCGCCGGCCCCTGGCACCTTGAAGTACAGACGGGCGATGGTTCGAGTCTCACTCATGCCGAGTCCTGTCTAGAGCTTCGGTCTGCTAGGGGATTCCCGGTCTGCGCCGGGAATCCCGACCTTTTTTTGCCTTTTCTGTTTTTCTTTTTTTGTGGGTGTTGGGGCCTTTATTTACAAAGCTGGGACTATCTCCGTTGTCATGGCTACCAACAACAACGCCAGCTTGGGGGAGACCGGAGACCCGATAAGCACAGACTCATTCATCCTTTATCCACTTTCTTTTCACTGCTGCTGCTGCTGCTGCTGCTGTGGGAAACGCTGGGACTTGTGTGGCTATGCAGTTTTTGCCTTGTTGGGACCAGTCTTGAATTTTACACATTTGATAAGTGAAGACTGGATGTTTAGTGACCAGAGCTGGGATAATCTGGACACAATCTGCAGCCTGCATCTCCAAATCACAAATGGCTTTAGATCTGATCTAAGATCTAGCAGACAGGCATGCATGTCTCAGGGTGATTACACACTAACACATTGTGATTAATCACACACATTTGTATACATTTTATTCACAAGATTTTAAAAAACAAACAAACAAAAAAAACCAAACTCAGGAGGGGAGAGCCTGAAACCATTTACCGAAGTCACATTAGCAGCAGTGTTCAGCCTAAAAAATACACAAGTTACAAGTCGTGCATTTGAGTCATGCAGCCATATTATTTCTTAATTTATTCAATTATTTTCGAGACACTGTTAGTTGTTAGAAGCCAGTGTTTTAATGATAGGACATATATGACAGTAATGAGACAAAAACACAGATAGAATCGCAGAAAGCTTGTTTCTCTCCCGTTAGGCTATAGGCCCAGTTACCTTTGACTTTTCTGTGGTCAGTAGCCCTTCATGTCATATTCTGTCTCTATGTACAATATAGCATTACTAATACAATAACCTGTACGTCAATGAACTTCATTGTGTAATTGATGGCAGTTCTGAAAGTACTAGTCACTTAAAGGTTAAATTTCACATCTCAATTCTCATCTTTGAGTAACTAGAACTCCGAGCTATGAAATAAATGTAGTGAGGTTAAAGTATCAAATCAAAGTATCAAATTCTCTGTTATACTTGACATTTATTTTCTAAAAAACACTTTGCTCTGCTGCCAAAATAATTTCCTCCTATAAAGGAGCAAAGTGAGTGTTAAGTGTCGTTAGCTGTGGTACTTTATCTCTTCTATGATGTTGCTGCAGGCTCTGGTGGAGGCCCAACCAGCCTCATGGTTTCTGATGAGACTGCCGTCAGCATGGTGATCAGTTGGGTACCTCCCAATGCTCATGTCCTCCAGTATCACGTGTCCTACACAGCATTGACTGGAGCTGATAGCCAGGATCACACTGCGAGTGGGTCGTAGTCATCACATCTTCACCTCTTCTGGGCTTCAGCCGGCTGTCATGTGTCAGAATTCCAGAAATTCCATAAGTCCCAAAACTTGAAATGAGTTCTGACTGTGTTGGGATGATAGTGTTGTTTGTTGTCTGCAGGTGCTGGTCCCTGGTGGAGAGAAGCAGGTGATGCTGGAGTCACTGCAGCCAGATGCACGTTACAGCATCTTGGTCACCGCTGAGTACCACAACAGAGAAGGAGGCAGCGGTTCAGCTCAGGGCAAAAGTGGTGAGTCAAACAAGGGAAAGATGCCAAGACAGCTCAAGTGCAACTTCCAGTTAAGACCGACAGGCTTACATGCAAAAAGTGCAAATGTCCCATTACTTTACCCTTACAGGAGGATATGCATACTTGAAGGTTTCCACATATAGAAACATCAAGGTTTGTGGGCAGTATTGTTTCTACAGCACTACACGTACAGTCATTTTGGTCCAGAGACACAGATTCCTTTCTCTCAGACCACTCCAGTATCTGTGTGTCATGGAGACCAGTATCTGCCGTTGATGGATATCCTATTGTAATCCAGGATGTAAAAGGTATTCTGTAATCACGTCTACAGTGATGTGAAAAGGTGTTTGCCCCTTCCTGGTTTCCTAGTGTTTTGCATATTTATCACACTTACATGTTTCAGATCATCATCACCTACAGTACTGTAGGTTTAAGTTTATTTATAGTTATTGTGTGTATATGTTGAGTTTAAAATTGCATTTTAACAGCATGCTGCAGCTACCAACAATGGAAATGCTGTTTTGTGTTAAAATGATGTCTTTCGTGTGTTATTGCTTTGCAGGGAAGCTGAGAGTGGACAGAGCTGCACAGAGGACCAACGATCCACTCTCAGCACTTCATACCTGACTGGCCACAGCACCACCCCTCCTCCCCAGGGTGAGGGGGTCCTGACCCCGCCTGCACAGAGGAGTTGTGAACATGCACTTCTGTGTCGGTGGGTTTAGGAGCCTCCTCACACACACACGGATGAAGCCTGTCACTGGAAGATGTCTCCATTGCATCAGCAGGACGTAAGCATTTGTACAATATTGCAGTTTGTGATGTTTTATACATGTTTTTATTGCTTCATTTCAAACTAGGAGATATAAATAAACCAGTTTTCATAATATTTTCTGTGCATTTAGTTGTTTTCTTAATAAGTTATTCAGAACATCATTGCAACCTGTCAGCTTTTTATTGAGGATGTAGAAAGTTGCTGGTGGCCCGAGTGTGTACAGTGGGTGTTGTGTTTGTCACATGGTGAAAGTGACCTCATGGGGAGCAAAAAGAACAACTGAACAATTTGGGGATTCACGACTTTGGTAATCGTTAAAAAATGAAGAAAAATTGTTCTGTGTGAACAAGAAGCTCAAATATAAACCATCCTGACACACTGACACAAATGATCTGCTATCAGTGTTTTCATGAGCCTGGGTGAAGCTAATTTGCACGAGTTTAACCTCCCTGTCAAAAACTTGCATGACTCTGCAGTACTGTAGCTTTCTCCTGTTTATTTATTCATTTGCTTATTGTAGAAGATTAATACGTTCAACAACCGATTCTTACTTGGCCTGAATGTTTGAATGTTTGCAGTTTCAGGTCCTACTGATCAGTTTTAAGTACTGTAGAAAGTGAGCAGCAATTTAATCAAATCCTGGGATGAAATGGGACAAAAGGGTAATGTGACAGCCACATTAGTTCCCTTCCCTCGTTTAACAATGTGTAAGCAGACTGCTTTAACCTGCAATTTACTGCATGTTGTTAGGCTGCATGGTGCAACCACAGTCTGCTAACCACCCGTGGTGATCGAAGGTTTTGAGCTCTTGCTCGAGCTACTGATGAAGCTTTGTCAATGCTTGTTAAGTTTCCCAACCACATTTCATCCCGATGGTCCAAGGCTTACATCTTTATGCTCACAAACGTACTTCTGTAATTAATCAGTAACCAATCTATTACTTTAAGTTACAGTTTGAGGGGCATTAACGAGCATAAATTAGATTTAACTGGATTATGTGTTTAAGAGACACAGACCTTCATCTTTAAGAGGCTCTTCTTAAATGTCTGATCATGTTTGTGTTTGTCTGCAGCATCACTGCAGCAGAGAGGGTATAACACAAGGCCACAGTCATGTGGTATTCTGTCCTGCTATTAAGTGAATAAAATACTGAAAAAAAACATCTAGACACTAAATACAGTCACTGGCCACTTCATTAGTTACACCTTGCCAGTACTGTTTTGGACCTTCTTTCACCTTCAGAACTGCCTTAATTCTTTGTGGCACAGATTCAACAAAGACCTGGAAAGATTCCTCGCAGATTTAGTTTCACATTGACATGATAGCATCACACAGTTGCTTCAGATTTGTCGGCTTTGCATCCATGTTGCAAATCTCCTGATCCACCACATACCAAAGATAATCTGCTGGATTGACATCCGTTATAAGATGAGTATACTGTGGTCATAAAACGATGGACATGGTCAGCAGCACAGCTCAGGGAGGTTGTACCTCTGGAGAGGCCTCTTCCTACACCTGAAGTTTTTACCAGTGAAAAGAACAGAGGTTTCCTCATACAGTGTTTCATCAACAGAGGAGAATTTGTTCCTCAGACTGTGCAAAAATTGCATTCATGGTTATCCTGCTGCGAGGGTGAGCTCTGAGATGGGCCCAAGCCATGCTTCCTCCTCAGCAGTCTTTATTTAACCTGATATGTCAAACCCAATTATTGTGGAAGACTCCTGACTCTGGAGAAGCAGTTCTGCTTCTTTCTTTTTTTAATGAGCAGTAATGATACTTGTAATAAATGTAGCCTTTCTGCAGCTCTGGAGGCCTGGATTGCTGAATTGGACACTGGAAATCCCACCCTTGAAAACCCGTAGCTGGTCAGGCCCCTGTAGCCGGAGCAGTGGAAGGTGGCGTAGGCCCTGCTAACTGTCTCCCAGCAGGTAATCCTGAGCAGACGGGAAAACATGATGGCTGGGTGACGGTCAGGAGGAAGCATAAACAGAAGCCCTGATGCGCCACCAACCTGTTCATGTGTCTAACTGTTTTCCCCACTCAGCGACACACCCGCCAGGGATCAAACTCTGGTAATTGGTGATTCTTTTCTGAGACACGTGAAGACAGCAGCAACCATAGTCAATTGTCTTCCAGGGGCCAGAGCAGGCGACACTGAGGAAATTTAAAACTGCTGGCTGACGGTAAACCTGAATTCAGTAAAAATATAATTCACATCAGCAATAATGACACCCGGTTACATCAATCAGAGGTCACTAAAATCAATATTGAATCAGTGTGTAACTTTGCAACACAATGTCAGACTCTGTAGTCCCTCCCCAATCAGACCAGGAGTGACATGTTTAGCTGCATGTTCTCCTTAAATTGCTGGCTGTCTGACTAGTGTCCAAGAAATGATGTGGGCTTGATAGATAATTGGGAAACTTTCTGGAGGAAACCTGGTCTGGTTGGGAGACAATCCCACTTTGGATGAAGCAGCTCTTATTTCTAGAAATCTGGCAAATTTATGAAATCCCTGAAACATGATTATCCAGCGTTGGGACATGTAGCAGAGTTGCAGTCTCACACACCTCTGCAGCTTCTCTCCTACTGTTATCCCCTAAAACCCCATCTCCATAGAGACTGTGTCAGCTCCAAACAGACAAAAAACTAACTAAAACCAGCAAAAAAAAAAGACTTAAATGTAAAAAAATAAAATAAGAAAGAACAATACAGTATCCTCAACAGCACCAAAGAGTTATTACATGACTTAATAATGGATCAACAAATCGATTTACTCTGCCTTACTGAAATCTGGTTACAGCAGGATGATTATGTAAGTTTCAATGAATTAACACCCCTGAGTCATACTAACTATCAGAGCCTTTGAAGCACAGGCCGAGGAGGCGGTGTGGCAGCAATCTTCCACACCAGCTTATTAATTAAACAAAGATCAATACAGAGTTTAATTTATTTGAAAGCCTGATGTTTAGCCTTGTCCATCCCAGCTGGAAATTTAGATCAAAACTTTAAAAAGCCCCCCGTAAAGCTAGAACATCTTACTATTCATCACTGATTGAAGAAAGTAAGAACAACCCTAAGTTTCTCTTCAGCACTGCAGCCAGGCTGACAAAGAGTCAGAGCACTGTTGAGCCAACGATTCTTTTAACTTTAACTAGTAATGACGTCATGAACTTCTTCACAAATAAAATTTTAACCATTAGAGAAAAAAAATGACTCATGATCATTTCACAGATGTAACATTATCTGCAGCTACTTTGAGTATCATTGATATTGAGTCTTTTTCTCCAACTGATCTTTCTGAGTTATGGCTTATTGGCTATTTGAAGAGTTCAGCCAGTTTGTCCTAAAAAACACCTTGAAAAGACTTCAGTTAATCCAAAATGTTGCAGCAAGAGTACTGACAGGACTAGAAAGAGAGAGGTGATGGCGATGGCGTTCATTTCGCTTTCCTTGAAGCTTGGTGCGAATTCTGGCAGTAGACTGGAGCGAAGCAAAGAGTATGTAAAGGGACAATAAGAGGAAATGATGAAAGGAAGAAGAAAAATAAAAAATGGTGGAAAAAAGGATCAGAGCCTAAATTCTAAAGCTGCAGCTTTGCATACTGGCAGCTCCAAGATCTCACTGACATGTAATCATAGACTGTATATAAACATAGGCCAGTGTGATGTTATTGATTTGTAGACTTTAATTTTGAACAAAGGGCAACCTCTGGTGCACTTCATCATGCTATTTATTAATCTCTGGCTCTCACAGCATGTCTTTTGTTCTGTCTTCCTTCTCTCAACTGGTCCCAGCAGATGGCTGCCCCTCCCTGAGCCTGGTTCTGCTGGAGGTTTCTTTCTGTTAAAAGGGAGTTTTTCCTTCCCACTGTTGCCAAAGTGGTTGCTCATAAGGGTCATATGATTGTTGGGTTTTTCTCTGTATGTATTGTAGAATGCACTCCACACACACACGGCTCGATACAGCGAGATGTTACGTTTATTTCTGACTTTTTTTGTGACAGTTCAGTCTAGACAGCACCCGTCTCAGCTTTTACAGCCCTCCTCTCCTCTCCCGTCTCACTAAAAAGGGGGAAAGAAGACTGTCATCAGACCAAACGCCACCAGCTGTTTTCTCACCTGCCTCCCCAGCACCACTCCTCCCCTGCAGCCGAACCACGGACCACACCTCCGCCACAGTATTGTTGTAGGGTCTACCTTACAATATAAAGCACCTTGAGGCGATTGTTGTTGTGATTTGCGCTGTATAAATAAAATTGAATTGAATTGTGTCAAGTCCATGATTCTGTTCCCACATTCAGTTATTTCCTGTTTTATTCTGGTAGCCGTGTCTCCTGTGTCTAGTGTTTAATTACACCTCAGCATTTTTTGTTATCGGATTTAGTTCAGCTGTGTGTTTTTTCCTCAGCTGTCTCCACTCTGCCTACATGTATTTAACCCCTCATTGCTGTTTTGTCCTGTTCTCCTGGAGTCCTGCTTCAGTCTGTTTTGTTTCTGTCCTGCTCTGATGTTGTTTGTTTACTGATGGCCAAATAAGCTTTCTGAAGCTTTTACTGAAAAAGGTTTCATTACTTGAAACTTTTCAACACAGTTGTCTTTGGTGACATCTGGTGGCCTGAATATGAAGAGCAGGTTGAATCACAACTTAAACTGCTTCATTATGATCGCTCACTCTACAGAGCCCTGTTGCAGTTTCTGTTTAATATCATGTGACGGTGCTGTGTGATATCGTTCTACCACTGTGGTGCTTTGAACAGGTCTATTTGATTAATAACTAGTTTTGATGAATAAACATTCCTTGTTTAAACATGTGTCATGGTGTGGTCTCTCTTGCTTGTGACTTCTTGACGTTTGTAAACATTTAGTGAACTTTATGAGTTTATTTCTGCCTTCTGTGTCCTGCATCTGAGTCCACACTCTACCTGCCACACAGCAGACCACGACGGCTTAACTAGAGAGCGGTCGAGGAATCTGGCTGTTTATTTGAAGCAGCTACTGCAGTCCATGAAACTGGTACAGTTAGCAAAGTGGGATCAGTGTGATTTAGAGGAGTGAAATCATTGAACAAAGTGAGGAAGCTGATCCACTTTGACTTCTGTTGTGGAAGTTTTCCACTTAAATAAAGCCTGCAGATGAGCGGTAGCTAACATTCTTTAATCAAAGCACACACAGAACATGCAACCAAGCTTGATGGAGAGCCTGCATGACCATGGGGCAGGGTCAGCAGAGTCTCACTGAGCCTAGCATGGCTCTCAGTTAAATACCTTCCACAGGAACAAAAGGCAGTACACAGCTGTTTCACACCTTAAGGTTCACACTCCCTTGCTACCTCCCAGAGTCCTCGAAGAGACAAAGACTCTCCCTCCTGTGGAGTGTCTGCTTCCCCCAACTTCCTAAATAGACCCCACCATTGTTCTTACAGTATGAGTGTCAGACATGTTAAAAATCACCAAGGCATTACAATAACGTGATTAATACATAAGTGAAAGAATTCCATTACAATCCCCCTTTGATCTAAATCAAGAATCACATTAATACCAGAATTTCTTCCTGACATTCTGTATATCACATCAACATTATTGTACACTTAAAGGAGTTTCACACTGTGTATCCTCATTCACTGTTCTCCCACCACCCTTTGTTCATCTTTAATCCTCCCCACAATCTAAGCTCTCACATGCAAATGGCAAACAACAATTATACAGAGGAAAGGTCTTCTCCATAGTGTCAGAGTACTTTGCATGGCAAAGTGAAACATCTTAGGTGGTCATTCCCAGTCACAGTCATGGTCCTGGTGTCTGTGCCATTTACAGAGTCATAATTCCAACGTTTGTCTCCCTCTGTGCTGTCACTTTTTGAGCTTGGCATGCCTCTTCATCCCTCGATTTCTGTTCCAACGCGGGTGTAGATTTAAGGCAGAGCACGTCGTACACCTTAGTTGTCTTCCTCAACGTCAACGTAGAACTTTTCATTTTATTTTAAGATTTTGCTGTTCAAAATCTCCTCGTGACAATCCTTTGGAAGCCCAGTGGTGCAGCCCACTGTTGTTTGTCTGCTGTCCTGCAGATGGTCCCTGCTTCTCACTGGTCCTGGTGAAGCATTCTCTCCTGGTCATGGTCTGTATCTGCACCTCAGTCAATCCTTCCATATCTCTCATGTCACGGTCCCTGAATTTAAAAATGAAAGCTTCACGGAAAACCCTCTTTTGCCCTATGTCAGCTTAGCACAATTAGACATGCACAATGAAGTTGTGCATTGGTCTCTTAAAAATTCACAGGGCTTCTCCCCTGGAGTAGTTTCACTCCAGGCCCTGTCATAATGAAAAAAAAAAAACATTAGCCAGTGGTGTGTCCTGCTGTAAATCATGTGATTAGATCCCACGATTAACCCTTTGCTGTGGAAAAATAGATGTTATGCACACTTTCTCACAGTGACCTCTGCACTGCAAACAATACAAGTCATGAATAACACACCGCTGGTAAATTCAAAGACATAGAAGTGGCAATTAAAAGGTTAAATTCAGCACGGCCTAAAAGCCCATGCAACCTGTTGCTGTCATCTTTCTGCTCCTGTAAAAAGAAACATACATACATACATCACCCTTTTGTCAGGTCAAGGTTTTTGTCAGTCCAGTCAGTCCATTTTTATTTGCTGACAGTAGAACCTCGTGACGCAATAAGTTTCTACTGCCAGCAATGACGTCATTTCAAAAAGAAAAAAGAATTTAGACTGGATTACCTCGCTGAATCCTTTTGGCAGGGACTTGTTTCTGGTTGTCCAAATAAGTGGCTTTCTCCCGAGCCCATTTTAATTTTTTGGAGAAACTCACTTGCGATTGTTCAACATGTTGTGTAGCGCTTTCGATCCCGATCTTGCAGGCCTGCTTCAAAAGAGAAAATTGCCAAACAAAAATCTCAGTGCACTGTTAAAAATCAGGCCTCTTTTTAGAAGTTGTCTAAGCATGCTCTTAGAATGATAGATCAAAACAAAACTGATTGGCAGTTTCAAAGTGGTACCAAAGGAAAATGCAAAATCCCCAAAACTTTCATCCACCAGTCACACACCTCACACAACAACATTCTATTAGATAATGAGTTTTGTTTTCCCCATGTACCCAGATGTGTGCCATGATAAGACCTCCCCCACACATCAGAAACAAGAAACTCAAGAATCTATTAGTCCCCACTCATCTGACCCCCCTGCAGCATTCTGTTCACCCTTGCAATAATTCAATCATCCTTCCCCAAAATAATACTAGTTCACTAGTCTATGTATCACTTCTTAACCCACTAAGTGAACCGGACAAGATGATGGTAACAGCAATGCATGCTTAAAATACTATTTGGTCTTCATGAGCTTCATTGCATGTGTGTTTGTGTTAGTAGGATCAATGCATTTTTCTGTTTGTGTAATTTTGTGTACCTCTCCTCTTTGCGGTGCTCCAGACACTTTTCAATTCTCCACGCAAGGCAGTCGTTTTTCTTCCCAGTTTCCTAAACCCAAATTTCATTTCCCACACTAAAACAGCCATGTTCTCCCCTGCTCCTTCCACTGTGGTCTCATCTCATCTCTCCCCCTTGCAGCAGTCCAGTGAGAGTCAGTTGTCTTTCAGCTTTGTCCTGTGTTTTCCACTGTCTCATCTTGCCATTTTGTTCCAAAAGTGGCAAATGTCCAACTCAGTCAAGTCTTTTCAAAGGTCCATTCACACACAGTGAAGTTGCAGCTCGTTCTAAATGCACATCCATCCATCCAGTCATGATGATGCCATTTTTCTCCTTGCTGTCGCTGTCTTGCACAGCTGCTGCTGCTGCTGGACCTTCACTGCTCAGGACACTGCTGTGAGCTCTTGATATCCATCTCGTTGTTCTGGAACTGCATTTCTTGTCTTCAGGGAGAGATTCTTGGAGCTTGTTTTCTCAGGGTGACAAACACATGGAAGTTAAGCTGTAAAACAATTCAGCCAAAACTTGGCTTGAGTGTTTCTAATGATGTTAACCTATAATTTTCTTCCGACTGCTGCACGTGGAAAATTGATCCGGGTCTGTTCCTCACCTGCAAGTGACACACTGAGACATTTTGATCATTGTTCTCATTGCTTAAAGAAACACGTCTCCCCTCTCTGGTTCTGAAGTCCCTTTCTTAAAACCAGAGAGATTGTAGTTGTTCTACATTGAAAATCACCAAACCCTCTTCCTATTTTTTTACTTATTTTCATCAACAATTCTGCTAAAAAGAAATTTTTTGTGTGTCCACACTAGGGGAGCTGGTGGTCTGCAGGACCACCACCTTCCGCTAGTTGGAGACGAGACGACTTTTACACTCCTCTTTTTTCTTTTCTTGTTTTTTGTTCCCCATTTTCAACATTTTGAACCCAATTTTTCACTGTTTTTTTTTTTTTTTTTTTACACACACATCAACTTTTCCCACACAACCATTCTCTGCAATCTTACACACCACACATTTACTCAGTTCTTACCATACAGTCACACATTGAGTTTTGTCCCTGGCCGCCTGGTGAAACGTCTGCCGCTCTACTGGATCTAGATCCCATTTACTACACGAGGCGTCCCCCGTGAGGCCCTTGCCTTCTACGGACCAAGGAACGAACACCACCACTCCGTGCACTATAGTATGCAGAAATGGACTCCGACAGCGTACCCGAACCGCTGTCCCTGTGGCGTACTTGGATCGAACACAGGTCTGGGCCGGCTTCTCCCCAACAGCGCGCTCGAGCCAATGTCCTTGTGATGGACCGTACCCAACACAAGCCTGGGGCCTCAAACCACCAGGATTTCCTCCCGGAGACTCGAACTCCGGGGGCAACCAGCGTACTATTCAAAGAGGAATAGCAGATCACATGCGCTCACAGTGATCTGCACTGCCAGCAGTCCCTCACCTGCATCTTTGCCATCAATGTTGAACTTCACTGGCAGAGAGCTGGGCACTCCAGTGGTTTTAAGGCCGGATCCACTTGCACGCACCTTGCTGGCATCATGGGTGGCAGCACCTTCACCTTGTAAGGGTGGACAAAAGGGAAGAGAAGAACAACACGCTCACAAATGAAAGGAGCCTCATTTACAGAACCCAGTAAACCACACAAAGACTTTTCCATTTTTAAAGCTGGCCAGAGTGCAACACTGTAACATGTAACACCTAGAAGGTTCAGATGGTTGCAGTACTTTGCTCATTTGGATCAAAAGTTTGGGGGAAAATCTTTCATTAAATCAAGTGATTGTAATGCTCTTGCTTCCGTTGTGTAGTTAACCATCTATCATTTTAGATGTTTCATTAGCAGCCTGATGAAATTAGCTGTGTCGTTAGCCCACTTCAGCCATCCAAACAGATGACCATCTAAGGTGAATTATGCAGATCACTAGCACAGTACACAGATTACCACTTCTTATTCCAGCCAGACTTGTTGTTACTTCATTCTAATCATGAACAACAAAGATTTATTCCTACTGGCTTTTTAAAATGTGCTTCTTCTATTCTAGAAAAACAAAAACATGTTATCACAGGCTTTTGTTTTTTTCAATGACATCTGTGTTGGCTGTGTCAGTTGCAGGCAAACATTTATCATAATGGTTAGATATTAGGAAATAGCTTAAAATTAGTGCATATTTAACTTGTTACACTGCCTTGATGTTACCTGCATGGGATCTCCTCATCAGCATATGACTGTACCCTGGATGATGATATGTGAGGAGCTTGAACTTGATTCGCTAACAGAAACTAGCTAGCTTAGCGCACATGTCTTGTGGCAAGATATATGCACCTAAATGATTTAAGTCATTGGCTGTTCTGCCAAATTGCCACCAACCTGCAACTTTGTGAGCTGACTGTTTCGGGATTTTTGTGTTTTACACAACAAAAAGAAAAGATCTACAGATTCAGGCATTTCCTTACCTGTGGTAGTCGCGTAGAATGACGTCACTGACAATGGTTTAAGATGAAAACAAACTTTCTCAAACAAAAAAAAATTTAAAAAAACAAAAAAGAAGAAGTGAGTCGGCGTGTCATCTTTACCGAGCACCATACATGTTTTGCCTCACATTAAAATTATTATTTTTCCTTTTCAAAAATAATTCGTGTTCAGAGAAGTCAAATATACCACATTTGCACTAATTCCACGGCCTGGCAGGTGGCGCAGAGCACTTGTCGCCGGCCCCTGGCACCTTGAAGTACAGACGGGCGATGGTTCGAGTCTCACTCATGCCGAGTCCTGTCTAGAGCTTCGGTCTGCTAGGGGGATTCCCGGTCTGCGCCGGGAATCCCGACCTTTTTTTGCCTTTCTTTTTCTTTTTTTGGGGTGTTGGGGCCTTTATTTACAAAGCTGGGACTATCTCCGTTGTCATGGCTACCAACAACAACGCCAGCTTGGGGGAGACCGGAGACCCGATAAGCACAGACTCATTCATCCTTTATCCACTTTCTTTT
>NW_020328844.1:0-31051 GCF_001858045.2 Oreochromis niloticus | reverse complement strand
TGTAGTTGTTCTACATTGAAAATCACCAAACCCTCTTCCTATTTTTTTACTTATTTCATCAACAATTCTGCTAAAAAGAAATTTTGTGTGTCCACACTAGGGGAGCTGGTGGTCTGCAGGACCACCACCTTCCGCTAGTTGGAGACGAGACGACTTTTACACTCCTCTTTTTCTTTTCTTGTTTTTGTTCCCATTTTCAACATTTTGAACCCAATTTTTCACTGTTTTTTTTTTTTTTTTTACACACACATCAACTTTTCCCACAAACCATTCTCTGCAATCTTACACCACACATTTACTCAGTTCTTACATACAGTCACACATTGAGTTTTGTCCCTGGCCGCCTGGTGAAACGTCTGCCGCTCTACTGGATCTAGATCCCATTTTACTACACGAGGCGTCCCCGTGAGGCCTTGCCTTCTACGGACCAAGGAACGAACACCACCACCGTGCACTATAGTATGCAGAAATGGACTCCGACAGCGTACCCGAACCGCTGTCCCTGTGGCGTACTTGGATCGAACACAGGTCTGGGCCGGCTTTCCCAACAGCGCGCTCGAGCCAATGTCCTTGTGATGGACCGTACCCAACACAAGCCTGGGCCTCAAACCACCAGGATTTCCTCCGGAGACTCGAACTCCGGGGCAACCAGCGTACTATTCAAAGAGGAATAGCAGATCACATGCGCTCACAGTGATCTGCACTGCCAGCAGTCCTCACCTGCATCTTTGCCATCAATGTTGAACTTCACTGGCAGAGAGCTGGGCACTCCAGTGGTTTTAAGGCCGGATCCACTTGCACGCACCTTGCTGGCATCATGGGTGGGCAGCACCTTCACCTTGTAAGGGTGGACAAAAGGGAAGAGAAGACAACACGCTCACAAATGAAAGGAGCCTCATTACAGAACCCAGTAAACCACACAAGACTTTTCCATTTTTAAAGCTGGCCAGAGTGCAACACTGTAACATGTAACACCTAGAAGGTTCAGATGGTTGCAGTACTTTGCTCATTTGGATCAAAGTTTGGGGAAATCTTTCATTAAATCAAGTGATTGTAATGCTCTTGTTCCGTTGTGTAGTTAACCATCTATCATTTTAGATGTTTCATTAGCAGCCTGATGAAATTAGCTGTGTCGTTAGCCACTTCAGCCATCCAAACAGATGACCATCTAAGGTGAATTATGCAGATCACTAGCACAGTACACAGATTACCACTTCTTATTCCAGCCAGACTTGTTGTTACTTCATTCTAATCATGCAGGAACAACAAAGATTTATTCCTACTGGCTTTTTAAAATGTGCTTCTTCTATTCTAGAAAAACAAAAACATGTTATCACAGGCTTTTTTTTTTTCAATGACATCTGTGTTGGCTGTGTCAGTTGCAGGCAAACATTTATCATAATGGTTAGATATTAGGAAATAGCTTAAAATTAGTGCATATTTAACTTGTTACACTGCCTTGATGTTACCTGCATGGGATTCCTCATCAGCATATGACTGTACCCTGGATGATGATATGTGAGGAGCTTGACTTGATTCGCTAAAGAAACTAGCTAGCTTAGCGCACATGTCTTGTGGCAAGATATATGCACCTAAATGATTTAAGTCATTGGCTGTTCTGCCAAATTGCCACCAACCTGCAACTTTGTGAGCTGACTGTTTCGGGATTTTTGTGTTTTACACAACAAAGAAAAGAAAAAGATCTACAGATTCAGGCATTCCTTACCTGTGGTAGTCGCGTAGAATGACGTCACTGACAATGGTTTAAGATGAAAACAAACTTTCTCAAAAAAAAAATTTAAAAAAAAAAAAGAAGAAGTGAGTCGGCGTGTCATCTTTACCGAGCACCATACATGTTTTGCCTCACATTAAATTATTATTTTCCTTTTCAAAATAATTCGTGTTCAGAGAAGTCAAATATACCACATTTGCACTAATTCCACGGCCTGGCAGGTGGCGCAGAGCACTTGTCGCCGGCCCTGGCACCTTGAAGTACAGACGGGCGATGGTTCGAGTCTCACTCATGCCGAGTCCTGTCTAGAGCTTGTCTGCTAGGGGATTCCCGGTCTGCGCCGGAATCCCGACCTTTTTTTGCCTTTTCTGTTTTTCTTTTTTTGGGTGTTGGGGCCTTTATTTACAAAGCTGGGACTATCTCCGTTGTCATGGCTACAACAACAACGCCAGCTTGGGGAGACCGGAGACCCGATAAGCACAGACTCATTCATCCTTTATCCACTTCTTTCACTGCTGCTGCTGCTGCTGCTGCTGTGGGAAACGCTGGGACTTGTGTGGCTATGCAGTTTTTGCCTTGTTGGACCAGTCTTGAATTTTACACATTTGATAAGTGAAGACTGGATGTTTAGTGACCAGAGCTGGATAATCTGGACACAATCTGCAGCCTGCATCTCCAAATCACAAATGGCTTTAGATCTGATCTAAGATCTAGCAGACAGGCATGCATGTCTCAGGGTGATTACACACTAACACATTGTGATTAATCACACACATTTGTATACATTTTATTCACAAGATTTAAAAACAAACAAACAAAAAAACCAAACTCAGGAGGGAGAGCCTGAAACCATTTACCGAAGTCACATTAGCAGCAGTGTTCAGCCTAAAAAATACACAAGTTACAAGTCGTGCATTTGAGTCATGCAGCCATATTATTTCTTAATTTATTCAATTATTTTCGAGACACTGTTAGTTGTTAGAAGCCAGTGTTTTAATGATAGGACATATATGACAGTAATGAGACAAAAACACAGATAGAATCGCAGAAAGCTTGTTTCTCTCCCGTTAGGCTATAGGCCCAGTTACCTTTGACTTTCTGTGGTCAGTAGCCCTTCATGTCATATTCTGTCTCTATGTACAATATAGCATTACTAATACAATAACCTGTACGTCAATGAACTTCATTGTGTAATTGATGGCAGTTCTGAAAGTACTAGTCACTTAAAGGTTAAATTTCACATCTCAATTCTCATCTTTGAGTAACTAGAACTCCGAGCTATGAAATAAATGTAGTGAGGTTAAAGTATCAAATCAAAGTATCAAATTCTCTGTTATACTTGACATTTATTTTCTAAAAAAACACTTTGCTCTGCTGCCAAAATAATTTCCTCCTATAAAGGAGCAAAGTGAGTGTTAAGTGTCGTTAGCTGTGGTACTTTATCTCTTCTATGATGTTGCTGCAGGCTCTGGTGGAGGCCCAACCAGCCTCATGGTTTCTGATGAGACTGCCGTCAGCATGGTGATCAGTTGGGTACCTCCCAATGCTCATGTCCTCCAGTATCACGTGTCCTACACAGCATTGACTGGAGCTGATAGCCAGGATCACACTGCGAGTGGGTCGTAGTCATCACATCTTCACCTCTTCTGGGCTTCAGCCGGCTGTCATGTGTCAGAATTCCAGAAATTCCATAAGTCCCAAAACTTGAAATGAGTTCTGACTGTGTTGGGATGATAGTGTTGTTTGTTGTCTGCAGGTGCTGGTCCCTGGTGGAGAGAAGCAGGTGATGCTGGAGTCACTGCAGCCAGATGCACGTTACAGCATCTTGGTCACCGCTGAGTACCACAACAGAGAAGGAGGCAGCGGTTCAGCTCAGGGCAAAAGTGGTGAGTCAAACAAGGGAAAGATGCCAAGACAGCTCAAGTGCAACTTCCAGTTAAGACCGACAGGCTTACATGCAAAAAGTGCAAATGTCCCATTACTTTACCCTTACAGGAGGATATGCATACTTGAAGGTTTCCACATATAGAAACATCAAGGTTTGTGGGCAGTATTATTTCTACAGCACTACACGTACAGTCATTTTGGTCCAGAGACACAGATTCCTTTCTCTCAGACCACTCCAGTATCTGTGTGTCATGGAGACCAGTATCTGCCGTTGATGGATATCCTATTGTAATCCAGGATGTAAAAGGTATTCTGTAATCACGTCTACAGTGATGTGAAAAGGTGTTTGCCCCCTTCCTGGTTTCCTAGTGTTTTGCATATTTATCACACTTACATGTTTCAGATCATCATCACCTACAGTACTGTAGGTTTAAGTTTATTTATAGTTATTGTGTGTATATGTTGAGTTTAAAATTGCATTTTAACAGCATGCTGCAGCTACCAACAATGGAAATGCTGTTTTGTGTTAAAATGATGTCTTTCGTGTGTTATTGCTTTGCAGGGAAGCTGAGAGTGGACAGAGCTGCACAGAGGACCAACGATCCACTCTCAGCACTTCATACCTGACTGGCCACAGCACCACCCTCCTCCCCCAGGGTGAGGGGGGTCCTGACCCCGCCTGCACAGAGGGAGTTGTGAACATGCACTTCTGTGTCGTGGGTTTAGGAGCCTCCTCACACACACGGATGAAGCCTGTCACTGGAAGATGTCTCCATTGCATCAGCAGGACGTAAGCATTTGTACAATATTGCAGTTTGTGATGTTTTATACATGTTTTTATTGCTTCATTTCAAACTAGGAGATATAAAATAAACCAGTTTTCATAATATTTTCTGTGCATTTAGTTGTTTTCTTAATAAGTTATTCAGAACATCATTGCAACCTGTCAGCTTTTTATTGAGGATGTAGAAAGTTGCTGGTGGCCCGAGTGTGTACAGTGGGTGTTGTGTTTGTCACATGGTGAAAGTGACCTCATGGGAGCAAAAAGAACAACTGAACAATTTGGGGATTCACAGACTTTGGTAATCGTTAAAAATGAAGAAAAATTGTTCTGTGTGAACAAGAAGCTCAAATATAAACCATCCTGACACACTGACACAAATGATCTGCTATCAGTGTTTTCATGAGCCTGGGTGAAGCTAATTTGCACGAGTTTAACCTCCCTGTCAAAAACTTGCATGACTCTGCAGTACTGTAGCTTTCTCCTGTTTATTTATTCATTTGCTTATTGTAGAAGATTAATACGTTCAACAACCGATTCTTACTTGGCCTGAATGTTTGAATGTTTGCAGTTTCAGGTCCTGATCTTTAAGTACTGTGTGAGCAGCAATTTAATCAAATCCTGGGATGAAATGGACAAAAGGGTAATGTGACAGCCACATTAGTTCCCTTCCCTCGTTTAACAATGTGTAAGCAGACTGCTTTAACCTGCAATTTACTGCATGTTGTTAGGCTGCATGGTGCAACCACAGTCTGCTAACACCCGTGGTGATCGAAGGTTTTGAGCTCTTGCTCGAGCTACTGATGAAGCTTTGTCAATGCTTGTTAAGTTTCCCAACCACATTTCATCCCGATGGTCCAAGGCTTACATCTTTATGCTCACAAACGTACTTCTGTAATTAATCAGTAACCAATCTATTACTTTAAGTTACAGTTTGAGGGGCATTAACGAGCATAAATTAGATTTAACTGGATTATGTGTTTAAGAGACACAGACCTTCATCTTTAAGAGGCTCTTCTTAAATGTCTGATCATGTTTGTGTTTGTCTGCAGCATCACTGCAGCAGAGAGGGTATAACACAAGGCCACAGTCATGTGGTATTCTGTCCTGCTATTAAGTGAATAAAATACTGAAAAAAAACATCTAGACACTAAATACAGTCACTGGCCACTTCATTAGTTACACCTTGCCAGTACTGTTTTGGACCTTCTTTCACCTTCAGAACTGCCTTAATTCTTTGTGGCACAGATTCAACAAAGACCTGGAAAGATTCCTCGCAGATTTAGTTTCACATTGACATGATAGCATCACACAGTTGCTTCAGATTTGTCGGCTTTGCATCCATGTTGCAAATCTCCTGATCCACCACATACCAAAGATAATCTGCTGGATTGACATCCGTTATAAGATGAGTATACTGTGGTCATAAAACGATGGACATGGTCAGCAGCACAGCTCAGGGAGGTTGTACCTCTGGAGAGGCCTCTTCCTACACCTGAAGTTTTTACCAGTGAAAAGAACAGAGGTTTCCTCATACAGTGTTTCATCAACAGAGGAGAATTTGTTCCTCAGACTGTGCAAAAATTGCATTCATGGTTATCCTGCTGCGAGGGTGAGCTCTGAGATGGGCCCAAGCCATGCTTCCTCCTCAGCAGTCTTTATTTAACCTGATATGTCAAACCCAATTATTGTGGAAGACTCCTCTGACTCTGGAGAAGCAGTTCTGCTTCTTTCTTTTTTTTAATGAGCAGTAATGATACTTGTAATAAATGTAGCCTTTCTGCAGCTCTGGAGGCCTGGATTGCTGAATTGGACACTGGAAATCCCACCCTTGAAAACCCGTAGCTGGTCAGGCCCCTGTAGCCGGAGCAGTGGAAGGTGGCGTAGGCCCTGCTAACTGTCTCCCAGCAGGTAATCCTGAGCAGACGGGAAAACATGATGGCTGGGTGACGGTCAGGAGGAAGCATAAACAGAAGCCCTGATGCGCCACCAACCTGTTCATGTGTCTAACTGTTTTCCCCACTCAGCGACACACCCGCCAGGGATCAAACTCTGGTAATTGGTGATTCTTTTCTGAGACACGTGAAGACAGCAGCAACCATAGTCAATTGTCTTCCAGGGGCCAGAGCAGGCGACACTGAGGGAAATTTAAAACTGCTGGCTGACGGTAAACCTGAATTCAGTAAAAATATAATTCACATCAGCAATAATGACACCCGGTTACATCAATCAGAGGTCACTAAAATCAATATTGAATCAGTGTGTAACTTTGCAAACACAATGTCAGACTCTGTAGTCCCTCCCCAATCAGACCAGGAGTGACATGTTTAGCTGCATGTTCTCCTTAAATTGCTGGCTGTCTGACTAGTGTCCAAGAAATGATGTGGGCTTGATAGATAATTGGGAAACTTTCTGGAGGAAACCTGGTCTGGTTGGGAGACAATCCCACTTTGGATGAAGCAGCTCTTTTCTAGAAATCTGGCAAATTTATGAAATCCCTGAAACATGATTATCCAGCGTTGGGACATGTAAGCAGAGTTGCAGTCTCACACACCTCTGCAGCTTCTCTCCTACTGTTATCCCCCTAAAACCCCATCTCCATAGAGACTGTGTCAGCTCCCAAACAGACAAAAAACTAACTAAAAACCAGCAAAAAAAAAATGACTTAAATGTAAAAATAAAATAAGAAAGAACAATACAGTATCCTCAACAGCACCAAAGAGTTATTACATGACTTAATAATGGATCAACAAATCGATTTACTCTGCCTTACTGAAATCTGGTTACAGCAGGATGATTATGTAAGTTTCAATGAATTAACACCCCTGAGTCATACTAACTATCAGAGCCTTTGAAGCACAGGCCGAGGAGGCGGTGTGGCAGCAATCTTCCACACCAGCTTATTAATTAAACAAAGATCAATACAGAGTTTAATTTATTTGAAAGCCTGATGTTTAGCCTTGTCCATCCCAGCTGGAAATTTAGATCAAAACTTTAAAAAGCCCCCGTAAAGCTAGAACATCTTACTATTCATCACTGATTGAAGAAAGTAAGAACAACCCTAAGTTTCTCTTCAGCACTGCAGCCAGGCTGACAAAGAGTCAGAGCACTGTTGAGCCAACGATTCTTTTAACTTTAACTAGTAATGACGTCATGAACTTCTTCACAAATAAAATTTTAACCATTAGAGAAAAAAAATGACTCATGATCATTTCACAGATGTAACATTATCTGCAGCTACTTTGAGTATCATTGATATTGAGTCTTTTTCTCCAACTGATCTTTCTGAGTTATGGCTTATTGGCTTATTTGAAGAGTTTCAGCCAGTTTGTCCTAAAAAACACCTTGAAAAGACTTCAGTTAATCCAAAATGTTGCAGCAAGAGTACTGACAGGGACTAGAAAGAGAGAGGTGATGGCGATGGCGTTCATTTCGCTTTCCTTGAAGCTTGGTGCGAAATTCTGGCAGTAGACTGGAGCGAAGCAAAGAGTATGTAAAGGGACAATAAGAGGAAATGATGAAAGGAAGAAGAAAAATAAAAATGGTGGAAAAAAGGATCAGAGCCTAAATTCTAAAGCTGCAGCTTTGCATACTGGCAGCTCCAAGATCTCACTGACATGTAATCATAGACTGTATATAAACATAGGCCAGTGTGATGTTATTGATTTGTAGACTTTAATTTTGAACAAAGGGCAACCTCTGGGTGCACTTCATCATGCTATTTATTAATCTCTGGCTCTCACAGCATGTCTTTTGTTCTGTCTTCCTTCTCTCAACTGGTCCCAGCAGATGGCTGCCCCTCCCTGAGCCTGGTTCTGCTGGAGGTTTCTTTCTGTTAAAAGGGAGTTTTTCCTTCCCACTGTTGCCAAGTGGTTGCTCATAAGGGGTCATATGATTGTTGGGTTTTTCTCTGTATGTATTTGTAGAATGCACTCCACACACACGGCTCGATACAGCGAGATGTTACGTTTATTTCTGACTTTTTTTGTGACGTTCAGTCTAGACAGCACCGTCTCAGCTTTTTACAGCCCTCCTCTCTCTCCCGTTCACTAAAAGGGGAAAGAAGCTGTCATCAGACCAACGCACCAGCTGTTTTCTCACTGCCTCCCAGCACCACTCCTCCCTGCAGCCGAACACGGACCACTCCGCACAGTATGTTGTAGGGTTACCTTACATATAAGCACTTGAGGCGATTGTTGTTGTGTTTGGCGCTGTATAATAAATTGAATTGAATTGTGTCAAGTCCTGTTCTGTTCCACATTCAGTTATTTCCTGTTTTATTCTGGTAGCCGTGTCTCTGTGTCTAGTGTTTATTACACCTCAGCATTTTTGTCATCGGATTTAGTTAGCTGTGTGTTTTTCCTCAGCTGTCTCCACTCTGCCTACATGTATTTAACCCTCATTGTGTTTTGTCTTTCTCTGGAGTCCTGCTTCAGTCTGTTTTGTTTTGTCCTGCTCTGATGTTGTTTTGTTTATGATGGCCAATAAAGCTTTCTGAGCTTTTACTGAAAAAGGTTTCATTACTTGAAACTTTTCAACACAGTTGTCTTTGGTGACATTGGTGGCCTGAAATATGAAGAGCAGGTTGAATCACACTTAACTGCTTCATTATGATCGCTCCTCTACAGAGCCCTGTTGCCAGTTTCTGTTTAATATATGTGACGGTGCTGTGTGATATCGTTCTACCACTGTGGTGCTTTGAACAGGTCTATTTGATTAATAGTTTTGATGAATAACATTCTTGTTTAACATGTGTCATGGTGTGGTCTCTCTTTGCTTGTGACTTCTTGACGTTTGTAACATTTAGTGAACTTTATGAGTTTATTTCTGCTTCTGTGTCTGCATCTGAGTCCACACTCTACCTGCCACAGCAGACCACGACGGCTGTAATAGAGAGCGGTCGAGGAATTGGCTGTTTATTTGAAGCAGCTACTGCAGTCCATGGAATGGTACAGTTAGCAAGTGGATCGTGTGATTAGAGGAGTGAATCATGAACAAGTGAGGAAGCTGATCCACTTTGATTCTGTTGTGGAAGTTTTCACTTAATAAAGCTGCAGATGAGCGGTAGCTAACATTCTTTATCAAGCACACACAGAACATGCAACAGCTTGATGGAGAGCTGCATGACCATGGGGCAGGGTCAGCAGAGTCTCATGAGCCTAGCTGGCTCTCAGTTAATCCTTCCCAGGAACAAAGGCAGTACACAGCTGTTTCACACTTAGGTTCCACTCCTTGCTACCTCCAGAGTCCTCGAAGAGACAAAGCTCTCCTCCTGTGGAGTTGTCTGCTTCCCCCAATTCTAATAGACCCCACCATTTGTCTTACAGTATGAGTGTCAGACTGTTAAATCACAGGCATTACAATAACGTGATTATACATAGTGAAGAATTCCATTACATCCACCTTTGATTCTTAAATCAGATCACATTAATACAGAATTTCTTTCCTGATTCTGTATTCACATCAACTTATTGTACACTTAAGGAGTTTCACACTGTGTATCCTCACTTCACTGTTCTCCACACCTTTGTTCATCTTTATCCTCCCACATCTAGCTCTCATGCAAATGGCACAACAATTATACAGAGGAAAGGTCTTCTCCATAGTGTCAGGTACTTTGCATGGCAAGTGAACATCTTAGGTGGTCATTCCAGTACAGTCATGGCTCTGGTGTCTGTGCCATTTACAGAGTCATAATTCCACGTTTGTCTCCCTCTGTGCTGTCACTTTTTGAGCTTGGCATGCTCTCTTCATCCTCGATTTCTGTTCCAACGCGGGTGTAGATTTAAGGCAGAGAGTCGTACACCTTGTTGTCTTCTCACGTCAAGTAGAACTTTTCATTTTATTTTAAGATTTTGCTGTTCAAATTCTCGTGACATCTTTGGAAGCCAGTGGTGCAGCCCTGTTGTTTGTCTGCTGTCTGCAGATGGTCCCTGCTCTCCTGGTCTGGTGAAGCATTCTCTCTGGTCATGGTCTGTATCTGCACCTCAGTCAATCCTTCCATATCTTCATGTCACGGTCCCTGAATTTAAAAATGAAAGCTTCACGGAACCCTCTTTTGCCTATGTCAGCTTAGCACATTAGACATGCACATGAGTTGTGCATTGTTCTTAAATTCAAGGGCTTCTCCCTGGAGTAGTTTCACTCCAGGCCTGTCATAATGAAAAAAAAAACATTAGCCAGTGGTGTGTCTGCTGTAATCATGTGATTAGATCCACGATTAACCTTTGCTGTGGAAAATAGATGTTATGCACACTTTTCACAGTGACCTTGCACTGCAAACAATACAAGGTCATGAATAACACCGCTGGTAAATTCAAAGACATAGAAAGTGGCAATTAAAGGTTAAATCAGCACGGCCTAAAGCCCATGCACCTGTTGCTGTCATCTTTCTGCTCTGTAAAAGAAACATACATACATACTCACCCTTTTGTCAGGTCAAGGTTTTGTCGTCCAGTCAGTCCATTTTTATTTGCTGACAGTAGAACCTCGTGACGCAATAGTTTTATGCAGCAATGACGTCTTTCAAAAGAAAAAAGAATTTAGCTGGATTACTCGCTGAATCTTTTTGGCAGGGACTTGTTTTCTGGTTGTTCCAATAGTGGCTTTTCCCGAGCCATTTATTTTTTGGAGAACTCACTTGCGATTGTTCAACATGTTGTGTAGCGCTTTCGATCCCGATCTTGCAGGCCTGCTTCAAAGAGAAATTGCCAACAAATCTCAGTGCACTGTTAAAATCAGGCTCTTTTAGAAGTTGTCTAAGCATGCTCTTAGATGATAGATCAAAAAAAACTGATTGGCAGTTTCAAAGTGGTACCAAGGAAAATGCAAATCCCCAAAACTTTCATCCACCAGTCAACACCTCACACACAACATTCTATTAGATATGAGTTTTGTTTTCCCCATGTACCCAGATGTGTGCCATGATAAGACTCCCCACACATCAGAAACAAGAAACTCAAGAATCTATTAGTCCCACTCATCTGACCCCTGCAGCATTCTGTTCACCTTGCAATATTCAATCATCCTTCCCAAATAATACTAGTTCACTAGTCTATGTATCACTTCTTAACCACTAAGTGAACCGGACAGATGATGGTAACAGCAATGCATGCTTAAATACTATTTGGTCTTCATGAGCTTCATTGCATGTGTGTTTGTGTTAGTAGGATCATGCATTTTTCTGTTTGTGTAATTTTTGTGTACTCTCCTCTTTGCGGTGCTCCAGACACTTTTCATTCTCCACGCAAGGCAGTCGTTTTTCTTCCAGTTTCCTAAACCCAAATTTCATTTCCACACTAAACAGCCATGTTCTCCCTGCTCCTTCCACTGTGGTCTCATCTCATCTCTCCCCTTGCAGCAGTCCAGTGAGAGTCAGTTGTCTTTCAGTTTGTCCTGTGTTTTCCACTGTCTCATCTTGCCATTTTGTTCCAAAGTGGCAAATGTCCAACTCAGTCAAGTCTTTTCAAGGTCCATTCACACCAGTGAAGTTGCAGCTCGTTCTAAATGCACATCCATCCATCCAGTCATGATGATGCCATTTTTCTCCTTGCTGTCGCTGTCTTGCACAGCTGCTGCTGCTGCTGGACCTTCACTGCTCAGGACACTGCTGTGAGCTCTTGATATCCATCTCGTTGTTCTGGAACTGCATTTCTTGTCTTCAGGGAGAGATTCTTGGAGCTTGTTTTCTCAGGGTGACAACACATGGAAGTTAAGCTGTAAAACAATTCAGCCAAACTTGGCTTGAGTGTTTCTAATGATGTTACTATAATTTTCTTCCGACTGCTGCACGTGGAAAATTGATCCGGTCTGTTCTCACTGCAAGTGACACACTGAGACATTTTGATCATTGTTTCATTGCTTAAAGAACACGTCTCCCTCTCTGGTTCTGAAGTCCCTTTCTTAAAACCAGAGAGATTGTAGTTGTTCTACATTGAAATCACCAACCCTCTTCCTATTTTTTTTACTTTTTCATCAACAATTCTGCTAAAAGAAATTTTTTGTGTGTCCACACTAGGGAGTGGTGGTCTGCAGGACCACCACTTCGCTAGTTGGAGACGAGACGACTTTACACTCCTCTTTTTTCTTTTCTTGTTTTTTGTTCCCCATTTTCACATTTTGAACCAATTTTTCACTGTTTTTTTTTTTTTTTTTTTTACACACACATCAACTTTTCCCACAACCATTCTCTGCAATCTTACACCACACATTTACTCAGTTCTTACATACAGTCACACATTGAGTTTTGTCCTGGCCGCTGGTGAAACGTCTGCCGCTCTACTGGATCTAGATCCCATTTTACTACACGAGGCGTCCCCGTGAGGCCTTGCCTTCTACGGACCAAGGAACGAACACCCCACTCCGTGCACTATAGTATGCAGAATGGACTCGACAGCGTACCCGAACCGCTGTCCCTGTGGCGTACTTGGATCGAACACAGGTCTGGGCCGGCTTCTCCCCAACAGCGCGCTCGAGCCAATGTCCTTGTGATGGACCGTACCCAACACAAGCCTGGGGCCTCAAACCACCAGGATTTCTCCGGAGACTCGAACTCCGGGGGCAACCAGCGTACTATTCAAAGAGGAATAGCAGATCACATGCGCTCACAGTGATCTGCACTGCCAGCAGTCCTCACCTGCATCTTTGCATCAATGTTGAACTTCACTGGCAGAGAGCTGGGCACTCCAGTGGTTTTAAGGCCGGATCCACTTGCACGCACCTTGCTGGCATCATGGGTGGGCAGCACCTTCACCTTGTAAGGGTGGACAAAGGGAAGAGAAGAACAACACGCTCACAAATGAAAGGAGCCTCATTTACAGAACCAGTAAACCACACAAAGACTTTCCATTTTTAAAGCTGGCCAGAGTGCAACACTGTAACATGTAACACCTAGAAGGTTCAGATGGTTGCAGTACTTTGCTCATTTGGATCAAAAGTTTGGGGGAAATCTTTCATTAATCAAGTGATTGTAATGCTCTTGCTTCCGTTGTGTAGTTACCATCTATCATTTTAGATGTTTCATTAGCAGCCTGATGAATTAGCTGTGTCGTTAGCCACTTCAGCCATCCAACAGATGACATCTAAGGTGAATTATGCAGATCACTAGCACAGTACACAGATTACCACTTCTTATTCCAGCCAGACTTGTTGTTACTTCATTCTAATCATGCAGGAACAACAAGATTTATTCCTACTGGCTTTTTAAAATGTGCTTCTTCTATTCTAGAAAACAAAAACATGTTATCACAGGCTTTTGTTTTTTCAATGACATCTGTGTTGGCTGTGTCAGTTGCAGGCAAACATTTATCATAATGGTTAGATATTAGGAAATAGCTTAAAATTAGTGCATATTTAACTTGTTACACTGCCTTGATGTTACCTGCATGGGATCTCCTCATCAGCATATGACTGTACCCTGGATGATGATATGTGAGGAGCTTGACTTGATTCGCTACAGAAACTAGCTAGCTTAGCGCACATGTCTTGTGGCAAGATATATGCACCTAAATGATTTAAGTCATTGGCTGTTCTGCCAAATTGCCACCAACCTGCAACTTTGTGAGCTGACTGTTTCGGGATTTTGTGTTTTACACAACAAAAGAAAAGAAAAGATCTACAGATTCAGGCATTTCTTACCTGTGGTAGTCGCGTAGAATGACGTCACTGACAATGGTTTAAGATGAAAACAACTTTCTCAAACAAAAAAAATTTAAAAAAAAAAAAAGAAGAAGTGAGTCGGCGTGTCATCTTTACGAGCACCATACATGTTTTGCCTCACATTAAATTATTATTTTTCCTTTTCAAAAATAATTCGTGTTCAGAGAAGTCAATATACCACATTTGCACTAATTCCACGGCCTGGCAGGTGGCGCAGAGCACTTGTCGCCGGCCCTGGCACTTGAAGTACAGACGGGCGATGGTTCGAGTCTCACTCTGCCGAGTCCTGTCTAGAGCTTCGGTCTGCTAGGGGGATTCCCGGTCTGCGCCGGGAATCCGACCTTTTTTTGCCTTTTCTGTTTTTCTTTTTTGTGGGTGTTGGGGCCTTTATTTACAAGCTGGACTATCTCCGTTGTCATGGCTACCAACAACAACGCCAGCTTGGGGGAGACCGGAGACCGATAAGCACAGACTCATTCATCCTTTATCACTTTCTTTTCACTGCTGTGCTGCTGCTGCTGCTGTGGGAACGCTGGGACTTGTGTGGCTATGCAGTTTTTGCCTTGTTGGGACCAGTCTTGAATTTTACACATTTGATAAGTGAAGACTGGATGTTTAGTGACCAGAGCTGGGATAATCTGGACACAATCTGCAGCCTGCATCTCCAAATCACAAATGGCTTTAGATCTGATCTAAGATCTAGCAGACAGGCATGCATGTCTCAGGGTGATTACACACTAACACATTGTGATTATCACACACATTTGTATACATTTTATTCACAAGATTTTAAAAACAAACAAACAAAAAAAACCAACTCAGGAGGGGAGAGCCTGAACCATTTACCGAAGTCACATTAGCAGCAGTGTTCAGCCTAAAAATACACAAGTTACAAGTCGTGCATTTGAGTCATGCAGCCATATTATTTCTTAATTTATTCAATTATTTTCGAGACACTGTTAGTTGTTAGAAGCCAGTGTTTTAATGATAGGACATATATGACAGTAATGAGACAAAAACAGATGAATCGCAGAAAGCTTGTTTCTCTCCCGTTAGGCTATAGGCCAGTTCCTTTGACTTTCTGTGGTCAGTAGCCTTCATGTCATATTCTGTCTCTATGTACATATAGCATTACTATACATAACCTGTACGTCAATGAACTTCATTGTGTATTGATGGCAGTTCTGAAAGTACTAGTCACTTAAAGGTTAATTTCACATCTCAATTTCATCTTTGAGTAACTAGAACTCCGAGCTATGAATAAATGTAGTGAGGTTAAAGTATCAATCAAAGTATCAATTCTCTGTTATACTTGACATTTATTTTCTAAAAAACACTTTGCTCTGCTGCCAAAATAATTTCCTCCTATAAGGAGCAAAGTGAGTGTTAAGTGTCGTTAGCTGTGGTACTTTATCTCTTCTATGATGTTGCTGCAGGCTCTGGTGGAGGCCAACCAGCCTCATGGTTTCTGATGAGACTGCCGTCAGCATGGTGATCAGTTGGGTACCTCCCAATGCTCATGTCCTCCAGTATCACGTGTCCTACACAGCATTGACTGGAGCTGATAGCCAGGATCACACTGCGAGTGGGTCGTAGTCATCACATCTTCACTTTCTGGGCTTCAGCCGGCTGTCATGTGTCAGAATTCCAGAATTCCATAAGTCCCAAAACTTGAAATGAGTTCTGACTGTGTTGGATGATAGTGTTGTTTGTTGTCTGCAGGTGCTGGTCCTGTGGAGAGAAGCAGGTGATGCTGGAGTCACTGCAGCCAGATGCACGTTACAGCATCTTGGTCACCGCTGAGTACCAAACAGAGAGGAGGCAGCGGTTCAGCTCAGGGCAAAGTGGTGAGTCAAACAAGGGAAAGATGCCAGACAGCTCAAGTGCACTTCCAGTTAGACCGACAGGCTTACATGCAAAAGTGCAAATGTCCCATTACTTTACCCTTACAGGAGGATATGCATACTTGAAGGTTTCCACATATAGAAACATCAAGGTTTGTGGGCAGTATTGTTTCTACAGCACTACACGTACAGTCATTTTGGTCCAGAGACACAGATTCCTTTCTCTCAGACCACTCCAGTATCTGTGTGTCATGGAGACCAGTATCTGCCGTTGATGGATATCCTATTGTAATCCAGGATGTAAAGGTATTCTGTAATCACGTCTACAGTGATGTGAAAAGGTGTTTGCCCCCTTCCTGGTTTCCTAGTGTTTTGCTATTTATCACACTTACATGTTCAGATCATCATACCTACAGTACTGTAGGTTTAAGTTTATTTATAGTTATTGTGTGTATATGTTGAGTTTAAATTGCATTTTACAGCATGCTGCAGCTACAACAATGGAAATGCTGTTTTGTGTTAAAATGATGTCTTTCGTGTGTTATTGCTTTGCAGGGAAGCTGAGAGTGGACAGAGCTGCACAGAGGACCAACGATCCACTCTCAGCATTCATACCTGACTGGCCAGCACCACCCTCCTCCCCAGGGTGAGGGGGTCTGACCCCGCCTGCACAGAGGGAGTTGTGAACATGCACTTCTGTGTCGGTGGGTTTAGGAGCCTCCTCACACACCACGGATGAAGCCTGTCACTGGAAGATGTCTCCATTGCATCAGCAGGACGTAAGCATTTGTACAATATTGCAGTTTGTGATGTTTATACATGTTTTATTGCTTCATTTCAAACTAGGAGATATAAATAAACCAGTTTTCATAATTTTCTGTGCATTTAGTTGTTTTCTTAATAAGTTATTCAGAACATCATTGCAACTGTCAGCTTTTATTGAGGATGTAGAAAGTTGCTGGTGGCCGAGTGTGTACAGTGGGGTGTTGTGTTTGTCACATGGTGAAAGTGACCTCATGGGGAGCAAAAGAACAACTGAACATTTGGGGATTCACGACTTTGGTAATCGTTAAAAATGAAGAAAAATTGTTCTGTGTGAACAAGAAGCTCAAATATAAACCATCCTGACACACTGACACAAATGATCTGCTATCAGTGTTTTCATGAGCCTGGGTGAAGCTATTTGCACGAGTTTAACCTCCTGTCAAAACTTGCATGACTCTGCAGTACTGTAGCTTTCTCCTGTTTATTTATTCATTTGCTTATTGTAGAAGATTAATACGTTCAACAACCGATTCTTACTTGGCCTGAATGTTTGAATGTTTGCAGTTTCAGGTCCTACTGATCAGTTTTAAGTACTGTAGAAAGTGAGCAGCAATTTAATCAAATCCTGGGATGAAATGGGACAAAGGGTAATGTGACAGCCACATTAGTTCCTTCCTCGTTTAACAATGTGTAAGCAGACTGCTTTAACCTGCAATTTACTGCATGTTGTAGGCTGCATGGTGCAACCACAGTCTGCTAACCACCGTGGTGATCGAAGGTTTTGAGCTCTTGCTCGAGCTACTGATGAAGCTTTGTCAATGCTTGTTAAGTTTCCCAACCACATTTCATCCCGATGGTCCAAGGCTTACATCTTTATGCTCACAAACGTACTTCTGTAATTAATCAGTAACCAATCTATTACTTTAAGTTACAGTTTGAGGGGCATTAACGAGCATAAATTAGATTTAACTGGATTATGTGTTTAAGAGACACAGACCTTCATCTTAAGAGGCTCTTCTTAATGTCTGATCATGTTTGTGTTTGTCTGCAGCATCATGCAGCAGAGAGGGTATAACAAAGGCCACAGTCATGTGGTATTCTGTCCTGCTATTAAGTGAATAAAATACTGAAAAAAAACATCTAGACACTAAATACAGTCACTGGCCATTCATTAGTTACACCTTGCCAGTACTGTTTTGGACCTTCTTTCACCTTCAGAACTGCTTAATTCTTTGTGGCACAGATTCAACAAAGACCTGGAAAGATTCCTCGCAGATTTAGTTTCACATTGACATGATAGCATCACACAGTTGCTTCAGATTTGTCGGCTTTGCATCCATGTTGCAAATCTCCTGATCCACCACATACCAAAGATAATCTGCTGGATTGACATCCGTTATAAGATGAGTATACTGTGGTCATAAAACGATGGACATGGTCAGCAGCACAGCTCAGGGAGGTTGTACCTCTGGAGGCCTCTTCCTACACCTGAAGTTTTTACCAGTGAAAGAACAGAGGTTTCCTCATACAGTGTTTCATCAACAGAGGAGAATTTGTTCCTCAGACTGTGCAAAATTGCATTCATGGTTATCCTGCTGCGAGGGTGAGCTCTGAGATGGGCCCAAGCCATGCTTCCTCCTCAGCAGTCTTTATTTAACCTGATATGTCAAACCCAATTATTGTGGAAGACTCCTCTGACTCTGGAGAAGCAGTTCTGCTTCTTTTTGTTTTTTAATGAGCAGTAATGATACTTGTAATAAATGTAGCCTTTCTGCAGCTCTGGAGGCCTGGATTGCTGAATTGGACACTGGAAATCCCACCTTGAAACCCGTAGCTGGTCAGGCCCTGTAGCCGGAGCAGTGGAAGGTGGCGTAGGCCCTGCTAACTGTCTCCCAGCAGGTAATCCTGAGCAGACGGGAAACATGATGGCTGGGTGACGGTCAGGAGGAAGCTAAACAGAAGCCCTGATGCGCCACCAACCTGTTCATGTGTCTAACTGTTTCCCCACTCAGCGACACACCCGCCGGGATCAAACTCTGGTAATTGGTGATTCTTTCTGAGACCGTGAAGACAGCAGCAACCATAGTCAATTGTCTTCCAGGGCCAGAGCAGGCGACACTGAGGGAAATTTAAACTGCTGGCTGACGGTAAACCTGAATTCAGTAAAAATAATTCACATCAGCAATAATGACACCCGGTTACATCAATCAGAGGTCACTAAAATCAATATTGAATCAGTGTGTAACTTTGCAACACAATGTCAGACTCTGTAGTCCCCTCCCAATCAGACCAGGAGTGACATGTTTAGCTGCATGTTCTCCTTAAATTGCTGGCTGTCTGACTAGTGTCCAAGAATGATGTGGGCTTGATAGATAATTGGGAAACTTTCTGGAGGAAACTGGTCTGGTTGGGAGACAATCCACTTTGGATGAAGCAGCTCTTCTTCTAGAAATCTGGCAAATTTATGAAATCCCTGAAACATGATATCCAGCGTTGGGACATGTAAGCAGAGTTGCAGTCTCACACACCTCTGCAGCTTCTCTCCTACTGTTATCCCCCTAAAACCCATCTCCATAGAGACTGTGTCAGCTCCCAAACAGACAAAAACTAACTAAAACCAGCAAAAAAAAAAATGACTTAAATGTAAAAATAATAAGAAAGAACAATACAGTATCCTCAACAGCACCAAAGAGTTATTACATGACTTAATAATGGATCAACAATCGATTTACTCTGCCTTACTGAAATCTGGTTACAGCAGGATGATTATGTAAGTTTCAATGAATTAACACCCTGAGTCATACTAACTATCAGAGCCTTTGAAGCACAGGCGAGGAGGCGGTGTGGCAGCAATCTTCCACACCAGCTTATTAATTAACAAAGATCATACAGAGTTTAATTTATTTGAAAGCCTGATGTTTAGCCTTGTCCATCCCAGCTGGAAATTTAGATCAAAATTTAAAAAGCCCCCGTAAAGCTAGAACATTTACTATTCATCACTGATTGAAGAAGTAAGAACCCTAAGTTTCTCTTCAGCACTGCAGCCAGGCTGACAAAGAGTCAGAGCACTGTTGAGCCAACGATTCTTTTAACGTTAACTAGTAATGACGTCATGAACTTCTTCACAATAAAATTTTAACCATTAGAGAAAAAAATGACTCATATCATCTCACAGATGTAACATTATCTGCAGCTACTTTGAGTATCATTGATATTGATCTTTTTCTCCAACTGATCTTCTGAGTTATGGCTTATTGGCTTATTGAAGAGTTTCAGCCAGTTTGTCCTAAAAACACCTTGAAAAGACTTCAGTTAATCCAAAATGTTGCAGCAGAGTACTGACAGGGACTAGAAGAGAGAGGTGATGGCGATGGCGTTCATTTCGCTTTCCTTGAGCTTGGTGCGAAATTCTGGCAGTAGACTGGAGCGAAGCAAAGAGTATGTAAAGGGACAATAAGAGGAAATGATGAAGGAAGAAGAAAATAAAATGGTGGAAAAAAGATCAGAGCCTAATTCTAAAGCTGCAGCTTTGCATACTGGCAGCTCCAAGATCTCACTGACATGTAATCATAGACTGTATATAAACATAGGCCAGTGTGATGTTATTGATTTGTAGACTTTAATTTTGAACAAAGGGCAACCTCTGGGTGCACTTCATCATGCTATTTATTAATCTCTGGCTCTCACAGCATGTCTTTTGTTCTGTCTTCCTTCTCTCAACTGGTCCAGCAGATGGCTGCCCCTCCTGACCTGGTTCTGCTGGAGGTTTCTTTCTGTTAAAAGGGAGTTTTTCCTTCCCACTGTTGCCAAGTGGTTGCTCATAAGGGGTCATATGATTGTTGGGTTTTCTCTGTATGTATTTGTAGAATGCACTCCACACACACACGGCTCGATACAGCGAGATGTTCGTTTATTTCTGACTTTTTTTGTGACAGTTCAGTCTAGACAGCACCGTCTCAGCTTTTTACAGCCCTCCTCTCCTCTCCGTCTCACTAAAAGGGGGAAAGAAGACTGTCATCAGACCAAACGCCACCAGCTGTTTTCTCACCTGCCTCCCAGCACCACTCTCCCTGCAGCCGAACCAGGACCACACCTCCGCCACAGTATTGTTGTAGGGTCTACCTTACAATATAAAGCACTTGAGGCGATTGTTTTGTGATTTGGCGCTGTATAATAAAATGAATTGAATTGTGTCAAGTCCATGATTCTGTTCCACATTCAGTTATTTCCTGTTTTATTCTGGTAGCCCGTGTCTCCTGTGTCTAGTGTTTATTACACCTCAGCATTTTTTGTTATGGATTTAGTTCAGCTGTGTGTTTTTCTCAGCTGTCTCCACTCTGCCTACATGTATTTAACCTCATTGCTGTTTGTCCTGTTCTCCTGGAGTCCTGCTTCAGTCTGTTTTGTTTCTGTCCTGCTCTGATGTGTTTGTTTCTGATGGCCAAATAAGCTTTCTGAAGCTTTACTGAAAAGGTTTCATTACTTGAAACTTTTCAACACAGTTGTCTTTGGTGACATCTGGTGGCCTGAAATATGAAGAGCAGGTTGAATCACAACTTAACTGCTTCATTATGATCGTCACTCTACAGAGCCTGTTGCCAGTTTCTGTTTAATATCATGTGACGGTGCTGTGTGATATCGTTCTACCACTGTGGTGCTTTGAACAGGTCTATTTGATTAATAACTAGTTTTGATGAATAACATTCCTTGTTAAACATGTTCATGGTGTGGTCTCTCTTGCTTGTGACTTCTTGACGTTTGTAACATTTAGTGAACTTTATGAGTTTATTTCTGCCTTCTGTGTCCTGCATCTGAGTCCACACTCTACCTGCCAACAGCAGACCACGACGGCTGTAACTAGAGAGCGGTCGAGGAATCTGGCTGTTTATTTGAAGCAGCTACTGCAGTCCATGGAAATGGTAAGTTAGCAAAGTGGGATCAGTGTGATTTAGAGGAGTGAAATCATTGAACAAAGTGAGGAAGCTGATCCACTTTGACTTCTGTTGTGGAAGTTTTCCACTTAAATAAAGCCTGCAGATGAGCGGTAGCTACATTCTTTAATCAAAGCACAACAGAACATGCAACCAAGCTTGATGGAGAGCCTAATGACCATGGGGCAGGGTCAGCAGAGTCCATGAGCCTAGCATGGCTCTCAGTTAATACCTTCACAGGAACAAAGGCAGTACACAGCTGTTTCACACCTTAAGGTTCACACTCCTTGCTACCTCCCAGAGTCCTCGAAGAGACAAAGACTTCCCTCCTGTGGAGTTGTCTGCTTCCCCCAACTTCCTAAATAGACCCCACCATTTGTTTACAGTATGAGTGTCAGACATGTTAAAATCACCAAGGCATTAAATAACGTGATTAATACATAAGTGAAAGAAATTCCATTACAATCCCCTTTGATTCTTAAATCAGATCACATTATACCAGAATTTCTTTCCTGACATTCTGTATATCAATCAACATTATTGTACACTTAAAGGAGTTTCACACTGTGTATCCTCACTTCACTGTTCTCCCACCCTTTGTTCATCTTTAATCTCCCACAATCTAAGCTCTCAATGCAAATGGCAAACAATTATACAGAGGAAAGGTTTCTCCATAGTGTCAGAGTACTTTGCATGGCAAAGTGAACATCTTAGGTGGTCATTCCCAGTCACAGTCATGGTCTGGTGTCTGTGCCATTTACAGAGTCATAATTCACGTTTGTCTCCTCTGTGCTGTCACTTTTGAGCTTGGCATGCTCTCTTCATCCTCGATTTCTGTTCAACGCGGGTGTAGATTTAAGGCAGAGCACGTCGTACACCTTAGTTGTCTTCCTCAACGTCAACGTAGAACTTTTCATTTATTTAAGATTTTGCTGTTCAAATCTCTCGTGACATCCTTTGGAAGCCCAGTGGTGCAGCCCACTGTTGTTTGTCTGCTGTCCTGCAGATGGTCCCTGCTTCTCACTGGTCCTGGTGAAGCATTCTCTCCTGGTCATGGTCTGTATCTGCACCTCAGTCAATCCTTCCATATCTCATGTCCGGTCCCTGAATTTAAAATGAAAGCTTCCACGGAACCCTCTTTTGCCCTATGTCAGCTTAGCAAATTAGACATGCACAATGAAGTTGTGCATTGTCTCTTAAAATTCACAGGGCTTCTCCCTGGAGTAGTTTCACTCCAGGCCTGTCATAATGAAAAAAAAAACATTAGCCAGTGGTGTGTCCTGCTGTAAATCATGTGATTAGATCCCACGATTAACCCTTTGCTGTGGAAAAATAGATGTTATGCACACTTTCTCACAGTGACCTCTGCACTGCAAACAATACAAGGTCATGAATAACACACCGCTGGTAAATTCAAAGACATAGAAAGTGGCAATTAAAAGGTTAAATCAGCACGGCCTAAAAGCCCATGCAACCTGTTGCTGTCATCTTTCTGCTCCTGTAAAAAGAAACATACATACATACATCCACCCTTTTGTCAGGTCAAGGTTTTGTCAGTCCAGTCAGTCCCCATTTTTATTTGCTGACAGTAGAACCTCGTGACGCAATAAGTTTCTACTGCCAGCAATGACGTCATTTCAAAAAGAAAAAAAGAATTTAGACTGGATTACCTCGCTGAATCCTTTTTGGCAGGGACTTGTTTTCTGGTTGTCCCAAATAAGTGGCTTTCTCCCGAGCCCATTTTAATTTTTTGGAGAAACTCACTTGCGATTGTTCAACATGTTGTGTAGCGCTTTCGATCCCGATCTTGCAGGCCTGCTTCAAAAGAGAAAATTGCCAAACAAAAATCTCAGTGCACTGTTAAAAATCAGGCCTCTTTTTAGAAGTTGTCTAAGCATGCTCTTAGAATGATAGATCAAAACAAAACTGATTGGCAGTTTCAAAGTGGTACCAAAGGAAAATGCAAAATCCCCAAAACTTTCATCCACCAGTCACACACCTCACACAACAACATTCTATTAGATAATGAGTTTTGTTTTCCCCCATGTACCCAGATGTGTGCCATGATAAGACCTCCCCCACACATCAGAAACAAGAAACTCAAGAATCTATTAGTCCCCACTCATCTGACCCCCTGCAGCATTCTGTTCACCCTTGCAATAATTCAATCATCCTTCCCCAAAATAATACTAGTTCACTAGTCTATGTATCACTTCTTAACCCACTAAGTGAACCGGACAAGATGATGGTAACAGCAATGCATGCTTAAAATACTATTTGGTCTTCATGAGCTTCATTGCATGTGTGTTTGTGTTAGTAGGATCAATGCATTTTTCTGTTTGTGTAATTTTTGTGTACCTCTCCTCTTTGCGGTGCTCCAGACACTTTTCAATTCTCCACGCAAGGCAGTCGTTTTTCTTCCCAGTTTCCTAAACCCAAATTTCATTTCCCACACTAAAACAGCCATGTTCTCCCCTGCTCCTTCCACTGTGGTCTCATCTCATCTCTCCCCTTGCAGCAGTCCAGTGAGAGTCAGTTGTCTTTCAGCTTTGTCCTGTGTTTTCCACTGTCTCATCTTGCCATTTTGTTCCAAAAGTGGCAAATGTCCAACTCAGTCAAGTCTTTTCAAAGGTCCATTCACACACAGTGAAGTTGCAGCTCGTTCTAAATGCACATCCATCCATCCAGTCATGATGATGCCATTTTTCTCCTTGCTGTCGCTGTCTTGCACAGCTGCTGCTGCTGCTGGACCTTCACTGCTCAGGACACTGCTGTGAGCTCTTGATATCCATCTCGTTGTTCTGGAACTGCATTTCTTGTCTTCAGGGAGAGATTCTTGGAGCTTGTTTTCTCAGGGTGACAAACACATGGAAGTTAAGCTGTAAAACAATTCAGCCAAAACTTGGCTTGAGTGTTTCTAATGATGTTAACCTATAATTTTCTTCCGACTGCTGCACGTGGAAAATTGATCCGGGTCTGTTCCTCACCTGCAAGTGACACACTGAGACATTTTGATCATTGTTCTCATTGCTTAAAGAAACACGTCTCCCCTCTCTGGTTCTGAAGTCCCTTTCTTAAAAACCCAGAGAGATTGTAGTTGTTCTACATTGAAAATCACCAAACCCTCTTCCTTTTTTTTTACTTATTTTCATCAACAATTCTGCTAAAAAGAAATTTTTTGTGTGTCCACACTAGGGGAGCTGGTGGTCTGCAGGACCACCACCTTCCGCTAGTTGGAGACGAGACGACTTTTACACTCCTCTTTTTTCTTTTCTTGTTTTTTGTTCCCATTTTCAACATTTTGAACCCAATTTTTCACTGTTTTTTTTTTTTTTTTTTTACACACACATCAACTTTTCCCACACAACCATTCTCTGCAATCTTACACACCACACATTTACTCAGTTCTTACCATACAGTCACACATTGAGTTTTGTCCCTGGCCGCCTGGTGAAACGTCTGCCGCTCTACTGGATCTAGATCCCATTTTACTACACGAGGCGTCCCCGTGAGGCCCTTGCCTTCTACGGACCAAGGAACGAACACCACCACTCCGTGCACTATAGTATGCAGAAATGGACTCCGACAGCGTACCCGAACCGCTGTCCCTGTGGCGTACTTGGATCGAACACAGGTCTGGGCCGGCTTCTCCCCAACAGCGCGCTCGAGCCAATGTCCTTGTGATGGACCGTACCCAACACAAGCCTGGGGCCTCAAACCACCAGGATTTCCTCCCGGAGACTCGAACTCCGGGGGCAACCAGCGTACTATTCAAAGAGGAATAGCAGATCACATGCGCTCACAGTGATCTGCACTGCCAGCAGTCCCTCACCTGCATCTTTGCCATCAATGTTGAACTTCACTGGCAGAGAGCTGGGCACTCCAGTGGTTTTAAGGCCGGATCCACTTGCACGCACCTTGCTGGCATCATGGGTGGGCAGCACCTTCACCTTGTAAGGGTGGACAAAAGGGAAGAGAAGAACAACACGCTCACAAATGAAAGGAGCCTCATTTACAGAACCCAGTAAACCACACAAAGACTTTTCCATTTTTAAAGCTGGCCAGAGTGCAACACTGTAACATGTAACACCTAGAAGGTTCAGATGGTTGCAGTACTTTGCTCATTTGGATCAAAAGTTTGGGGAAAATCTTTCATTAAATCAAGTGATTGTAATGCTCTTGCTTCCGTTGTGTAGTTAACCATCTATCATTTTAGATGTTTCATTAGCAGCCTGATGAAATTAGCTGTGTCGTTAGCCCACTTCAGCCATCCAAACAGATGACCATCTAAGGTGAATTATGCAGATCACTAGCACAGTACACAGATTACCACTTCTTATTCCAGCCAGACTTGTTGTTACTTCATTCTAATCATGCAGGAACAACAAAGATTTATTCCTACTGGCTTTTTAAAATGTGCTTCTTCTATTCTAGAAAACAAAAACATGTTATCACAGGCTTTTGTTTTTTCAATGACATCTGTGTTGGCTGTGTCAGTTGCAGGCAAACATTTATCATAATGGTTAGATATTAGGAAATAGCTTAAAATTAGTGCATATTTAACTTGTTACACTGCCTTGATGTTACCTGCATGGGATCTCCTCATCAGCATATGACTGTACCCTGGATGATGATATGTGAGGAGCTTGAACTTGATTCGCTAACAGAAACTAGCTAGCTTAGCGCACATGTCTTGTGGCAAGATATATGCACCTAAATGATTTAAGTCATTGGCTGTTCTGCCAAATTGCCACCAACCTGCAACTTTGTGAGCTGACTGTTTCGGGATTTTTGTGTTTTACACAACAAAAAGAAAAGAAAAAGATCTACAGATTCAGGCATTTCCTTACCTGTGGTAGTCGCGTAGAATGACGTCACTGACAATGGTTTAAGATGAAAACAAACTTTCTCAAACAAAAAAAAATTTAAAAAAACAAAAAAAGAAGAAGTGAGTCGGCGTGTCATCTTTACCGAGCACCATACATGTTTTGCCTCACATTAAAATTTTTTTTCCTTTTCAAAAATAATTCGTGTTCAGAGAAGTCAAATATACCACATTTGCACTAATTCCACGGCCTGGCAGGTGGCGCAGAGCACTTGTCGCCGGCCCCTGGCACCTTGAAGTACAGACGGGCGATGGTTCGAGTCTCACTCATGCCGAGTCCTGTCTAGAGCTTCGGTCTGCTAGGGGGATTCCCGGTCTGCGCCGGGAATCCCGACCTTTTTTTGCCTTTTCTGTTTTTTTTTTTGGGTGTTGGGGCCTTTATTTACAAAGCTGGGACTATCTCCGTTGTCATGGCTACCAACAACAACGCCAGCTTGGGGGAGACCGGAGACCCGATAAGCACAGACTCATTCATCCTTTATCCACTTTCTTTTCACTGCTGCTGCTGCTGCTGCTGTGGGAAACGCTGGGACTTGTGTGGCTATGCAGTTTTTGCCTTGTTGGGACCAGTCTTGAATTTTACACATTTGATAAGTGAAGACTGGATGTTTAGTGACCAGAGCTGGGATAATCTGGACACAATCTGCAGCCTGCATCTCCAAATCACAAATGGCTTTAGATCTGATCTAAGATCTAGCAGACAGGCATGCATGTCTCAGGGTGATTACACACTAACACATTGTGATTAATCACACACATTTGTATACATTTTATTCACAAGATTTTAAAAAACAAAACAAACAAAAAAAAAAACTCAGGAGGGAGAGCCTGAAACCATTTACCGAAGTCACATTAGCAGCAGTGTTCAGCCTAAAAAAATACACAAGTTACAAGTCGTGCATTTGAGTCATGCAGCCATATTATTTCTTAATTTATTCAATTATTTTCGAGACACTGTTAGTTGTTAGAAGCCAGTGTTTTAATGATAGGACATATATGACAGTAATGAACACAGATAGAATCGCAGAAAGCTTGTTTCTCTCCCGTTAGGCTATAGGCCCAGTTACCTTTGACTTTTCTGTGGTCAGTAGCCCTTCATGTCATATTCTGTCTCTATGTACAATATAGCATTACTAATACAATAACCTGTACGTCAATGAACTTCATTGTAATTGATGGCAGTTCTGAAAGTACTAGTCACTTAAAGGTTAAATTTCACATCTCAATTCTCATCTTTGAGTAACTAGAACTCCGAGCTATGAAATAAATGTAGTGAGGTTAAAGTATCAAATCAAAGTATCAAATTCTCTGTTATACTTGACATTTATTTTCTAAAAAAACACTTTGCTCTGCTGCCAAAATAATTTCCTCCTATAAAGGAGCAAAGTGAGTGTTAAGTGTCGTTAGCTGTGGTACTTTATCTCTTCTATGATGTTGCTGCAGGCTCTGGTGGAGGCCCAACCAGCCTCATGGTTTCTGATGAGACTGCCGTCAGCATGGTGATCAGTTGGGTACCTCCCAATGCTCATGTCCTCCAGTATCACGTGTCCTACACAGCATTGACTGGAGCTGATAGCCAGGATCACACTGCGAGTGGGTCGTAGTCATCACATCTTCACCTCTTCTGGGCTTCAGCGCGCTGTCATGTGTCAGAATTCCAGAAATTCCATAAGTCCCAAAACTTGAAATGAGTTCTGACTGTGTTGGGATGATAGTGTTGTTTGTTGTCTGCAGGTGCTGGTCCCTGGTGGAGAGAAGCAGGTGATGCTGGAGTCACTGCAGCCAGATGCACGTTACAGCATCTTGGTCACCGCTGAGTACCACACACAGAGAAGGAGCAGCGGTTCAGCTCAGGGCAAAAGTGGTGAGTCAAACAAGGGAAAGATGCCAAGACAGCTCAAGTGCAACTTCCAGTTAAGACCGACAGGCTACATGCAAAAAGTGCAAATGTCCCATTACTTTACCCTTACAGGGCATACTTGAAGGTTTCATATAATCAAGGTTTGTGGGCAGTATTTTTCTACAGCACTACACGTACAGTCATTTTGGTCCAGAGACACAGATTCTTTCACTCAGTATCTGTGTGTCATGGAGACCAGTATCTGCCGTTGATGGATATCCTATTGTAATCCAGGATGTAAAAGGTATTCTGTAATCACGTCTACAGTGATGTGAAAAGGTGTTTGCCCCCTTCCTGGTGTGTTTGCATATTTATCACCTTACATGTTTCAGATCATCATCACCTACAGTACTGTAGGTTTAAGTTATTTATAGTTATTGTGTGTATATGTTGAGTTTAAATTGCATTTTAACAGCATGCTGCAGCTACCAACAATGGAAATGCTGTTTTGTGTTAAAATGATGTCTTTCGTGTGTTATTGCTTTGCAGGGAAGCTGAGAGTGGACAGAGCTGCACAGAGGACCAACGATCCACTCTCAGCACTTCATACCTGACTGGCCACAGCACCACCCCTCCTCCCCAGTGAGGGGGGTCCTGACCCCGCCTGCACAGAGGGAGTTGTGAACATGCACTTCTGTGTCGGTGGGTTTAGGAGCCTCCTCACACACACACGGATGAAGCCTGTCACTGGAAGATGTCTCCATTGCATCAGCAGGACGTAAGCATTTGTACAATATTGCAGTTTGTGATGTTTTATACATGTTTTTATTGCTTCATTTCAAACTAGGAGATTAAAATAAACCAGTTTTAATATTTTCTGTGCATTTAGTTGTTTTCTTAATAAGTTATTCAGAACATCATTGCAACCTGTCAGCTTTTTATTGAGGATGTAGAAAGTTGCTGGTGGCCGAGTGTGTACAGTGGGGTGTTGTGTTTGTCACTGGTGAAAGTGACCTCATGGGGAGCAAAAAGAACAACTGAACAATTTGGGGATTCACAGACTTTGGTAATCGTTAAAAAATGAAGAAAAATTGTTCTGTGTGAACAAGAAGCTCAAATATAAACCATCCTGACACACTGACACAAATGATCTGCTATCAGTGTTTCATGAGCCTGGGTGAAGCTAATTTGCACGAGTTTAACCTCCCTGTCAAAACTTGCATGACTCTGCAGTACTGTAGCTTTCTCCTGTTTATTTATTCATTTGCTTATTGTAGAAGATTAATACGTTCAACAACCGATTCTTACTTGGCCTGAATGTTTGAATGTTTGCAGTTTCAGGTCCTACTGATCAGTTTTAAGTACTGTAGAAAGTGAGCAGCAATTTAATCAAATCCTGGGATGAAATGGGACAAAAGGTAATGTGACAGCCACATTAGTTCCCTTCCCTCGTTTAACAATGTGTAAGCAGACTGCTTTAACCTGCAATTTACTGCATGTTGTTAGGCTGCATGGTGCAACCACAGTCTGCTAACCACCCGTGGTGATCGAAGGTTTTGAGCTCTTGCTCGAGCTACTGATGAAGCTTTGTCAATGCTTGTTAAGTTTCCCAACCACATTTCATCCCGATGGTCCAAGGCTTACATCTTTATGCTCACAAACGTACTTCTGTAATTAATCAGTAACCAATCTATTACTTTAAGTTACAGTTTGAGGGGCATTAACGAGCATAAATTAGATTTAACTGGATTATGTGTTTAAGAGACACAGACCTTCATCTTTAAGAGGCTCTTCTTAAATGTCTGATCATGTTTGTGTTTGTCTGCAGCATCACTGCAGCAGAGAGGGTATAACACAAGGCCACAGTCATGTGGTATTCTGTCCTGCTATTAAGTGAATAAAATACTGAAAAAAAACATCTAGACACTAAATACAGTCACTGGCCACTTCATTAGTTACACCTTGCCAGTACTGTTTTGGACCTTCTTTCACCTTCAGAACTGCCTTAATTCTTTGTGGCACAGATTCAACAAAGACCTGGAAAGATTCCTCGCAGATTTAGTTTCACATTGACATGATAGCATCACACAGTTGCTTCAGATTTGTCGGCTTTGCATCCATGTTGCAAATCTCCTGATCCACCACATACCAAAGATAATCTGCTGGATTGACATCCGTTATAAGATGAGTATACTGTGGTCATAAAACGATGGACATGGTCAGCAGCACAGCTCAGGGAGGTTGTACCTCTGGAGAGGCCTCTTCCTACACCTGAAGTTTTTACCAGTGAAAAGAACAGAGGTTTCCTCATACAGTGTTTCATCAACAGAGGAGAATTGTTCCTCAGACTGTGCAAAAATTGCATTCATGGTTATCCTGCTGCGAGGGTGAGCTCTGAGATGGGCCCAAGCCATGCTTCCTCCTCAGCAGTCTTTATTTAACCTGATATGTCAAACCCAATTATTGTGGAAGATCCTCTGACTCTGGAGAAGCAGTTCTGCTTTCTTTTTTTTAATGAGCAGTAATGATACTTGTAATAAATGTAGCCTTTCTGCAGCTCTGGAGGCCTGGATTGCTGAATTGGACACTGGAAATCCCACCCTTGAAAACCCGTAGCTGGTCAGGCCCCTGTAGCCGGAGCAGTGGAAGGTGGCGTAGGCCCTGCTAACTGTCTCCCAGCAGGTAATCCTGAGCAGACGGGAAAACATGATGGCTGGGTGACGGTCAGG
>NW_020328843.1:0-24150 GCF_001858045.2 Oreochromis niloticus | reverse complement strand
TGGTTCGGTTTTGTTTATTTAGCGGACTTCTGCGCATTTACGTAACTGCTCGTTTAATCACGGCTTGTTTTCGGTGTGTTTGGTTGTAGAAATGGTTTATATGACATTTAGCTGATATCTGAGGTTTCTGTGGATACCAACATGTCTGGTACTTATTTCTCAACCCGCGTTATAACACGATTAACGTGATCTCCTTTTTGCCCCCAGTGCCGGGGCGGGGCTTAGCAACAGGAGAGAGGGAGAGAGAATGGAGACGAAGAGGCAGCTGACAGCATAAAGACACAGAATAACTCCAGCTTCGTGTCTTTTTTTTCATTCAAGCTGAAGTCCGGGACAAATCGCGTTCCTTTTCAGCCCAATACAAAACGCGGCTGGCCCGGTGTCCACCACGGGTCTCTCCTCCTCCTCTTTCCTCATCCACCTGCTGGCCTCTGTGGACGCTCCGCCATAGCCACCACCAAACATCAGTTATTTTTACACATCTGCCAGCATCTGGCCAATCCACCACCTTTCATTTTTTTATACCGTTACAACAACAAAACAACAAAAACCCCATCGGCCCATAAAAACGAAAAATCACCATCGGCCCACGGTATCCCTGATGGCCAGTCCAGCTAGACTGTAAATGACCATAAATGAACTGTAAATTGCATTGCGGTGAGCTCCATTCATATGTTCTATCACGTGCACGTGTATACGCACGTTGACAACCGTAACCATAGCGTGCCGAGGGTATATAACACTGCACAAGGTTCCAATCGTCCCTTTACACTTGCTCGTGGACTTGTTTGGACCTGCTCCAACCTCAGCCTGTGGAAAGCTAAGTTTTGGAAAACATTTTACTGTAAACGGATTTTACTTGAAAGCGACAACAAGTACTTCATCTGTGGATTGTTTGTACTTTTTTGTTTTTCAAGTTTGAAGATGGCTCGCCGTGGACCCCGACTCATCGACAGCCACCTGGACTTCGCTGCAGGTACGTTTGAAAATTTCTTTAAATTTAAATGACTGTAATAATTTAACAAGTTCCAGTGTGAATATCAAGTTTTAACGTGATCAAATATGTGTATTCCAAGATTTTTCCGGTAAATTGTTTGTATGCTTTAAATTTTCCGGGAGAGGTGTAGAAATTATTAACGGCTGGTGTATGAATTTGAAAAAAAAGGTGTTACTTTGATTTGAAGGCTTAAAATTTGACACTTTTCTTTAAAATGAAATGGTTAAAAATAGCTTAATGGACTAAAATTTGTAAAATGCCTGTGGTAACGGCATCTTCAGGGTGTCATGGCGTCAGAACGCGCAGGTGTAAACACACAGATCCCGGTGACCGGTCCCCTCCTAACATCCTTTTCTTCTCCGGATCAAAGGCTTTTTCACATAAACTATATTTTTTTCTCTGCTGCAAAACACAAAGATAAAAAAAAAAAAATAAATAAAAATAATATCAAAAAATATGAAAACAGTAGTAATAATGGTATCTTATGTTACGGTAATGCTTTTAATCTTTTATAGCAGAGAGATATATTGTACACAGGGATTTACACGGATAGCATGTTTACCACAGATTAGATGCATCTGTCCTTATGGCAGATACAGTCCTTGTGCACATTTCTAAAAATGTGGATTCTGAGTTAAGAGTTTCTGTTTGTTTGTTTATTTTTCACTTGACCAGCATTTTCAGACATACCTGCAGAGCTTTGTGTGTGTGCAATTTTACTCTTGCCAAGGAGTGTTGTTTTATTATATATATAATATATATATATATATTTTTTACATTTAGGACATGAGATTGGTACATGTGGTCTAAATGTTACATTATGGTTTGCATCCACATATTTAACCTCTGAGCTTTTTTCAAAATGTGTGACATCGTGAATTGTAAATAAAACAGGAGAATGAGCTGCATGGTTAGTTATAATTTACTGTATTATATTATAATAAGTTACTCATGTCCGGCTATTTACAAATCAATACCTATTATCCATTACCTATTCCAACATAGTGTTTGCATAAAGGCTTACAAAGAACAAATAAAACAAATTGAATGTACACAAAATACAATAGTGTCACCTTAAAAGTACACAGAGTGAGCTGACTTGGTGGAGGTTTGGTGGTCTTCTATTAAAAATCTTCACTTAAAGATTTGAACTTAGTTAACTTAGTTGTTTTTTTTCTTGCATGAACAGGTAGAAGTGTCATTCAGTCTGACATAAATGTAGCCTAAAATGCTTTTCTCTCATCCTCTGCTCAAACTAACAGATGTAGGTCTGTTGCTTTAACACTGGGTGTCTATTACATTCCTATGTGATTTTAAAAATTGTTTCCTCACAGGGCGTCTTGACTATGTGGTTGAACGCCCTGCAGAAGAAGGCCTTCCTGAAGTCATCAGGATCCTGGATGACACTGATACCCAGCGTATCAGTGAAGGTGAGTGTGGTGAGTATTTTTCTCTCTCTCACTCTCCACCTCTTCTGGTGAAGCACAGGACACTGATACCCAGCGTATCAGTGAACGTGAGTATGGTGAGTATTTTTCCCCTCTCTCACCCTCACCCTCTTTCCATGAAGCACCATATGCTGATGACGGTGAACAGGAAGGTGAGTACCCCCTACCTACCTGTAGATGATGAAGAGGTGAGTGAACCGACTGACAATTCATCTGACTGGAACGACTCAGAAGAGTGGGGGGATTGGCTTAGCGATGACTCGGGGTACGACACCATGGATGAGAGAGATGATTCCCCTCTCATCCGGGAGCACCCTCCAGAGCCGTTTTGGCACGATTGGCAACCCCCTATTGCTCCAGGTGCTGCCCCATCGGCCAGGCCAACGCCCCACTCTTCCCTCAAGTTGTTGTCCCAGTTGGTGATCCGCCAGCTGCTCCTCCCTCAGCTGCTTCCTCTGCTGCTCCTCCCTCAGCTGCTTCCTCTGCTGCTCCTCCCTCAGCTGCTTCCTCTGCTGCTCCTTCCTCAGCTGCTTCCTCTGCTGCTCCTTCCTCAGCTGCTTCCTCTGCTGCTCCTTCCTCAGCTGCTTCCTCTGCTGCTCCTTCCTCATCTGCTTCCTCTGCTGCTCCTTCCTCATCTGCTTCTCATCTGCTCCCTCTGCTGCTCCTTCCTCAGGAAAGAGAAGCCGAGAAGACCTCTGCCCCGAAGAGGTAAGTGCAAAGAGGTGCAAGGTAAGTGACACGTTCGATGCCCCTTCAACATCCTCAGGTTCTTTTGGAGTCAGACGTTTCTGGGAGAGCCTTTTGACTTTTCTCTTGATGACAGTGACTCTGATTAGTTTATGTTAGAACATGTTTTTAACTTTGTAACTCTTATATTATTGTATTGTATTGTTTTTTTTTGTTGATATGTGACATTAATATTACATTGTAACTGAAAGGTAGTTTGTAGTTTTATTATTGTTATAGATGGAGCTAACACCCCACCCAGAAGACAGCCTTACCCCGACCAACCCGATGAGAAGGATGGATGACCAAGTGAAAAACTGGAGAGTGGTGCTGTGTTCCAACTATGTAAGTTATCACCTCACATTGACAACAAACTGTCTTGAAGACTAAACTCTTCCAATAGTTGGTATAAATCATCGTCCTATGTCAGCAGCACTGTAGGTTTAGCTTTATTTATATTTTTCATGTGTATACGTTGGGTTTAAAATTGCTTTTTAACAACATACTGTGAAAATGCTGTTTTGTGTTAAAATGACACCTTTCTTGTGTTATTGCTTTGCAGGGAAGCTGAGCGTGGACAGAGCTGCACAGAGGACCAAGGATCCACTCTCAGCACTTCATACCTGACTGGCCACAGCACCACCCCTCCTCACCTGGGTGAGGAGGGCCCTGACCCCACCTCCACAGAGGGAGTTGTGAACATGCACTTCTGTGTCGGTGGGTTTAGGAGCCTCCTCACACACACACGGATGAAGACTGTCACTGGAAGATGTCTCCATTGCATCAGCAGGACCTAACCATTTGTAAAATATTGCAGTTTGTGATGTTTTATACATGTTTTTATTGCTTCATTTCAAACTAGGAGATATAAAATAAACCAATTTTCATAATATTTTCTGTATATTTAGTTGTTTTCTTAATGTTATTTGGAACATCATTGCAACCTGTCAGCTTTTTATTGAGGATTTAGAAAGTTGCCGGTGGCCCGAGTGTGTACAGTGGGGTGTTGTTTTTTGTCACATGGTGAAAGTGACCTGATGGGGAGCAAAAAGAACAACTGAACAATTTGGGGATTCACAGACTTTGGTAATCGTTAAAAAAAAATGAAGAAAAATTGTTCTGTGTGAACTAAAAGCTCAAATATAAACCATCCTGACACACTGACACAAATGATCTGCTATCTGTAAGCAGGACAGTGTTTTCATGAGCCTGGGTGAAGCTAATTTGCATGAGTTTAACCTCCTGGTCAAAAACTTGCATGACTCTGTTAGCACTGTAACTTTCTCCTGTTTATTTATTAATTTGCTAATTGTAGTAGATTAATACGTTCACCAACTGATTCTTACTCGGCCTGAATGTTTGAATGTTTGCAGTTTCAGGTCCTACTGATCAGTTTTAAGTACTGTAGAAAGTGAGCAGCAATTTAATCAAGTCCTGGGATGAAATGGGACAAAAGGGTAATGTGACAGCCACATTAGTTCCCTTCCCTCGTTTAACAAAGTGTAAGCAGACTGCTTTAACCTGCAATTTACTGCATGTTATTAGGCTGCATGGTGCAACCACAGTCTGCTAACCACCCGTGGTGATCGAAGGTTTTGAGGTCTTGCTCGAGCTACTGATGAAGTTTTATCAAAGCTTGTTAAGTTTCCCAACCACATTTCATCCTGATGGTCCAAGGCTTACATCTTTATGCTCACAAACGTACTTCTGTAATTAATCAGTGACCGATTTATTACTTTAAGTTACAGTGTGAGGGGCATTAATGAACATAAATCCGATTTAACTGGATTATGTGTTTAGGTCAAGAGACACAGACCTTCATCTTTCAGAGGCTCTTCTTGAATGTCTAATCACGATGTTTGTGTTTGTCTGCAGCATCACTGCAGCAGAGAGGGTGTAACACAAGGCCACAGTCATGTGGTATTCTTATTCTTATATATGAAAAGGGTTCACAACTGAAAGTAAAAAGTAATACAGTTAATGCACATTCATCTTAGTTGACATAAGCATAAAGACAATGTAAATAAGATATGAAAATAGTTTAAAAGTTATTATTTTTCATGTTGCATCAATGGTTGTCATTTTATTGAGGAGAACTGCGATCTGTACAATACTAATCTGTAAAATCTCTGTAAAATCAACAAATCCATTCTTTTCACATTTTTATTGGTTCACTCTTTCACATACTAAAGCCATGCAAGTACACTGGGCGGTTGCTTTTAACAGAATCATTTGATGATTCTGATGAAATGAAGTATTGTTTCAATGAGCTGTGAGCTGTGGCACCAATAAAACTGTCCACATCTGTAAGCTATGTGACACCAACAAAAATGAACACATGAAAATCTAAAAACTAACTAATAAAGGAAATAACTTCTCCACTTTTCTGTTGAGTGACTTTTGTTGTTGTCATTATGTTTGTTTAAACAGATTCTTGCTTTAGCAGTGAAAGGAGTCAGGTAGGGCTCCATCAGGAAGAGGGCCCAGAGGTCCTATCCCCCCACCCACTTCCCTGGGGCTTGAACATCAGTGGATTTCCACTTAAGCAAAGTCTCATCAAGTTCCTGCAAACAGCACCACACACACACTATCATGTACGGAGCAGAGTGTGGATGCTGTGTCTAAGACCATGATCATTGTGTTTCTACCATCTGGTGCAAGCTTCATCTGTCTCACTGTGTTCTCCTAAAGGCCAAGACAGCAGGACAGTGAAATCAATCTCACTTATAGGTGCCAGAAATCAGTGGATATGAGATTAATGGTGGTAATCAGGTTATACAGTAGTTGTCTTCTCAGCAGGTGGGAAACATCTCTCTTTATTTGTTTATGTACATGTGTGTATCAGAAATCTATTTTCCTGTACAGCTCAGGTTTAAGGCACATTGTTGATCTAATCTAAAGAAGATCAGTGCCTTTTTAGAGTCAGTGAAAATACTGACATAGGTGACGTTAACCCTTGACTAAGAGTTTTTTAGTCAATTGTTAATGGGAAACACATTTCCACACCACCATCTTCTAAGCTGTGATGCTACATGTGCAGCAGCAAACGTCCAATTAGTACCGATCAGAAGGTCGGAGGTTCGATCGCTGCCTGATCCGGTCTGTATCTCAAAGTATCCTTGGACACGATACTGAACCCCAAACTGCTGAGTATGAGTGTTAGATAGAAAGAACTTAGGTACAGAAAAGTGCTTGTATGAATGGGTGAATGAGGTGTATAAACTGCTTGAGTAGAAAAGTGCTATTTAAGAACAGGGATGTGCAAGAATTTGCTAGACATGCTCTTCTTTTTCCAAAACTAAAAATGTTATTTCAAATTTGGCAGCCCGTGTGTTAAAGAGACTGAAGAGTAACTAAAGGGCAAAGTCCAGGAATACAGCCAAACTCAGGAGATCAGTTAGGAGCACAACTGAGCAAAGGTGATTCAAAAAAATGGAGAGAAACTCTGCCATGCAGTGACATGCTGAGCAGACTGGTTTACAGCCACAAGAGAGACTCAGCGTTCACAGGTCATAAAATCTTCAGGGAGCAAAGCTCTCAGAGAAACTATAATGCAATCCACAGATACAATACAGTCACTAAACTCCAAGTGAAATGTTAAACAGTAGGAGTGCATGGATAGCTTTTTGTACAGCTCTTTCTTCGTATCCTTTTTTCCCGATTCTAAAGTCTCTTCAGAGGCTTTGCAATTTGTCAAACAGCAGCTGGTAAAAAGGCTTTTGCAGTGAGGCAGGGAGCCTGTTCAAACCAGATTATGCTTGATTTGATGACTGCAGAGAACTTGGGGCTGACAGCTCAGATTAGGATCGGTTCTCCCTTGAAAAGGCATTAGTGTGTTCTGTCATGGCAGGATTTCTGTTCAATGTGCACAGACAGTTAGTTAGGGCACCAAAGACACCTTAACCTGAGGAATCATTACGTGACACCCAAAGCATCTGAGCAGTCTTATTCCTTCATCTGAACCAAATTACTCAGATTCACAGATGTCGTGCACAGCAGACCTGCAATACAACACTGAATAACAGGAGTTACGCCTGCGTTTGACAGGTCAAAATGTCACAGGGAGCATTTCAGTTAAGTTTCATTCCCCTCCAGAAATCACTTCATGCATAATTAACAGGAACCTTTGAGTAATGAAAGCACTTAAATGAGCCTTTCCTTACCATATTCCACTTTGTCACCAAGTTTTATGATGAGAAGGGTTTTTTCTACTTCTGTTGTGTTTTTTTTATATTGTTATTATTATTTCTGTTGTAATTTGTGTTTGTTTTTTGTTTGTTTTTTGTTCAGTTTTTCAGCTTGTGGCATTTTTTTCTGTTTCTATTGTGTTTTATTCAACTTCCGTTATGTTTTACATGCTTTTGCAAAGCTAAACTCTAAAAGATTATTTATTTCAGCTTGTTTACATCCACACCTTACAGCTTTTTATGGGTTGATAGTTTTCCTGATCCAATCTGCATACTCAGGATCACAGAGGTCCATGAAGGCAGCCGGTGCTCTGCATACAAAGTCCGGATCTCCCACAAAAGAAGAGACCCCATAAATCCTGCCATTATGAACCACTCCTCCACCAGAGTCTCCCTGCAAGACGGAAATACAGTTTCCCAGTTTAATGAAATCTTTCTGTATTTGAATGGTTAATAAATACAGCTGTGAGCTGAGGGATCATGCACACTCACTCGGCATATATCTTTCCCAGGACTTTGTCCACAGAACCAGTGTTGATAGCTCTTGACTCGGTGGACCTCGGGGAATTTTTTCTGTAAAATATCATTGAGCTCTGTACAGCTGACAACCTCAGTCTCTGCACAGTGAAGAGAGGGTGATTTACCAGGTTCTAGAAAAAAGAGACAAATTAGTTCAGCTTAAAGCACTTTTTTAAAAAATGATGCAGATTTGTATTTTATGCAGAAATGCAGCAGAAAGAAATAAAATGGTCTGAGCTCACAGGAAAAGCTTGTTTTTACTTTGAACACATTAGAAATGAAGCAAAATACAATTTCAGTACAAATATCTGCAACATCTCTTTACTAATAAAGTAACAGTTTGGGGGTTTGTTTTTCTTAATACAACAAATTTGTTAAAAATCATCTTACTTCTTTTCTCATTAGCTAGTCCGGTGATGGCACCATAACCTGCGATCTCAACTCTGGAATGACACAAGAAGTGTTTGGATGCTTTTCTCTCCTTTTTTTTGTCAGTTACATACAAATACATATATACTGATTGTTTTGCACGTTAACTTTGAAATGTTGCCCTGAGGCCTGTACTATGAAGCAGGATCTCATCTCTTCAGGTAACTTCAGAGTTCTATATGAAGGATTTTGACTTCTTACCAGAGAAAATTGTAAGATTAACCCTGACCTGCTGTTATATTAGTTATGTCCTTTATACAGTTTTAGTCACCACTTTATCATCATGCGCCACACCTGGCTAGCATGCTTGCACTGTGCTTGCTCAACGCAGTGGGAAACCATTCAAGCTCACTGCAGCACATGCTACTTCCTGTTTTAAAGGGCCTTGTAGCAGCCCTTGTTACATGCGTGGGCACGGAGCATGAAGCAGAAAGCACAGCTTAAAAGAGAAGTTGATATACCCGGCGGCGTGACACTGACTGGTGTTTTACGTTTTCTCAAGCCAGCTAACACAAAGTAAGCCAAGCCTTGTTGAATTTTCTTTGTACTATATCCCTCTGGTTAGGTTCAAGCTTAGAGATCATTTGTCCAGAAAAGCAGCATCACCATTCCTGGAAGATCCCTTGAAACTTTCAACTTTAGACCCTCCTACTGTACTACATGGACAGTGGGAGGGGCTAAAATTCTTCAATAGCATTTTTTCATAGATATTTTTCAGTTTGCAGCCTGTTTAAATTCTGTTGTTATATTAAGTTTTATTTTCTCTTACACTAATAAACAGCAGAAAGTTTGTAGCTGACAGAATAAAAGCTGAAACTGTCTTTCAAACATTAATTAAATGAAATACTTGATTAATGATCCATCAGATTCTCCTGTGTAATGATAGGCCGTGATATCAGTCAGGATTTTTGCTGTTTTTCTTGCTTGTCTTCAAATGGGCTAGACTTTATTGATATAGATTTCATCCAGTCTTATTGAACAAAGGTTCTGAAGTTCTTGCACATTCATACAGCGCTTTTACTACTAAGCTACCCTACAGCAATTTTACACACACACACACACACACACACACACACACAACACTGATTTTTCTGCAGCAGCTGTTACCTTCAGTCTGTATTATGCATTTAAACCCTTCATATTTTTCTAATATTACAGTTTTATCTTCCTTTTTAAAACCTGCATTGCCAGTATAGTTTAGCCACATCCATTAGGATTGAAAGCCCTGGTTAACTTGACTTGATAACCAGGGCTTTGAATTGATAAGCAGCTTCTTGTGAGTACTTATCCGGATTCCCACTGTTGTGTTAAGATAAAGGAAAGATATTCCACATATGTTGAACTCACTTCACAGCACAGAGCTCAGGTCAAGAAGAAACTTTAAGAAAAAAACTTCAAAGCAAGAAACTTAGAGTCGCGGGAATATAAATGTATCATTTCAATCTGAAACTGAAGTTAGCACGACGGGTCAGTATCTGTCAGAACACATGAACCTGAAGCAGAAACATCCACAACTCGCCTTTTAGGAGGTTCATCACAGTCAGGTAGTTTTATAGGTTGGACATCAGAGCTGCTAGGTAGCTGCAGCAGCATGATGTCATGAACTCTGCCTGTGCTGGTGTCTTTGTCTGTATAGATCTCAGCTTCTGCTGTTATCTGCACTTCTTGCTCCGGACCCCCTTGATGCACACTTAGATTTGCAAACATGATCCTGCATGTGCACAGCAAACATAAAACTTGATTACTGATGGTCACCATATTCTATTTCTCATCTTGTCTGAATGTATTTTACTTTTTACTGAATAGCAAAAACATGGCTACTAGACATTCCTTGGGTTCACAAGTTTTAGTTGCTGCTCTGATCTCCTCACCCTCCTGGCTTCAGACAGTGAGCTGCAGTCAGAATCCAGCGGTCACTGATCAAAGAGCCTCCACACAAGCTGGAAGGTCCATGTGGATAAACTGCTCTGAGCTGTACATGATACTGTCGCTCACATTCATCACCTCCAATGATTCTCTTTTGCAGAGCCACCTCTGTGTTCACCGTCACACCTGAAAGAGGAATCCCCCGCCCCACCAGGTCACTGCCAGTTTTTCTTTGTACCTGTAAAATGTCTGCTCTCAGACGTAAGGCAGAACCACGCAGTAAGCACCAGAGCCATTAAATATAGATACTGTAGCTGAACACTCACTGATACACAGAGAAAAGAGAAGAGGCACCACACATAGTGTTGCTGCCATTCACTCTCTAATGACTGCCTTTCAGTTTGAATATTGGACACTGCATAGTCACATAGTGTCATTATGAAGCTTTATCAGCTGCAAATGCAAAGCTCCACACATTTATGCAAAGTTACTTATCGTCTCTTTTTGCTTTTGGCTTTCATAAAATGACAGAAAGGAAATGAAGGTAAAATGTTTCTATAGAGAAAGTGCTTCAAAATAATAATCAACAAAAAATAAATACAAACATTAAAAGACTATAATAATATCCACTACCTAAAATCAAGCCTGTACAAATTAGTAGAGCTGCTCTTTAAAATGTTCAGACCGCAGAGATCAAATATAATATTAGTGCATTCCATAGATTAGGAGCCACAACCTTGAAGACACACTTAGTCTCTTTTTGTTTTCAGCCTAGAACGAGGAACCACCAGCAGGTTTCTGTCAGAAGACCTCAGTGACCTGCACCTTATAGATGGAAGCAAATGAAGTTTGATCTCAGCTTCATGCTCTTGTTCTGCTCGTGCACTCACTGATTTGAATTACATGTTCTACATGCTTCAGTGTATCTCACTGTCAGTTTGTCAGTTTGTGACATTAATTCAGAGGAATATGGTGTAAACCAATGATTTATAAACCTAAAACAGGCCATGATCACTAACCAATGCTAACTTTGAGACGCAATGCAGAACATATTGTGCCCTCTGTGTGGCTAATGGAGCTCTTAAGAGTAGAAGAGCAAAACAAAAGAAAAAAACACTTCACTCATGAGACTCCGACTGAGTGCTGACAGAGAGCGAGTGGGTTACCTCTGTGTGACTTCAAGCTGCAGAGGGTAAGGCTCTGACTGTGCTCTGCGTATATGTGCCGAACAGCAATTCTGAATACCCACCGTGCACAGTTTCTGAGAGGTTTGGCATAACTCGATGCATTTAATCATTTTCATATTATACAGACAGAATTATGCAGTAAGAACCAGCAGTTAAATATAGAAACTGATGTTGAATACTCACTGATACACAGAGGCAAGAGAAGAGGCACCAGACACAGTGTTCCTGCCATTCACCCTCTAACAACTGCCTTTCTGTCTGAATGGTGACCATTGTATAGTCACCGGTGTCATTATGAAGCCTTATCATCTGAAAAGCTGCAACGCTGCACACATTTATGCAAAGTTACTCATCAGCAGTTTTTGCTTTTGCCTTTCATAAAGTGGTTGGAGGGAAATGAAGCTGAGAAATGAAACTTTTACTATTGTGTAAACCGTTGATTTATTACCCTGAATATATATAGAAGATATACAGTATGAACTGACCATAAATGTACTTTGGTCAAGACCTGAATTAAGTTTCATCCAAAGGCTTGTGGCTCAAATTTGAGCCGGGCCTGACAGCTTCAGCAGAAAGACGCTGAGGGTCCTGTCACTGTTGTTGATGTCTCTGTCCTGAAAGATCACAGACTGCCCTGTGATTTGTGGTGTTTCTTGTGGACTCGTAAAAGGATTTATTTATATGATATAGTCTTCACAGATATCAGATCTCAGGCCAGCGTGAAAGAATTGTGTTTCATCATATAATTACAGTTCCTGATAGTTGGACCAATCAAAGCCAAATGAACTGAAGCTGTTCTGGTGATGGCCCAACATCATCATCTGTACCTCAGCAAACTGTCTCTGTTCTCTGCACATAAACTAAAAATATGACTATATTGTCATGAAATGTACTAAAGGAATTAACAGTGCCCTATGTCTCCATGTGACTATTATGTTATTTTGCTATATTATTATATTATTTCAATGTCATTTTTATTTATACAGAAAAAGAATCACAACAACAGTTGTCTCAAGGCGCTTTATAAGGTAGACCTACAATAATACATACAGAGAAAAACCCAACAATCATATGACCCCCTATGAGCAAGCACTGTGGCGACAGTGGGAAGGAAAAACTCTCTTTTAACAGGAAGAAACCTCCAGCAGAACCAGGCTCAGGGAGGGGCGGGGCCATCTGCTGCGACCGGTTGGGGTGAAAGAAGGAAAACAGGATAAAGACATGCTGTGGAAGAGAGACAGAGATTAATAACAGATATGATTCAGTGCACAGAGGTCTATTAACACATAGTGAGTGAGAAAGGTGACTGAAGAAGAAATACTCAGTGCATCATGGGAGTCCCCCAGCAGCCCACCCCATTGCAGCATGACTAAGGGAGGATTCAGGGTCACCTGGTGCAGCTCTAATTATATGCTAAGGAAAGTTTTAAGCCTAATCTTAAAAGTAGAGATAGTGTCTGTCTCCTGAATCCAAACTGGAAGCTGGTTCAATAGAAGAGGGCCTGAAAATTGAAGGCTCTGCCTCCCATTCTACTTTTAAATACTCTAGGAACAGCAAGTAAGCCTGCAGTGCGAGAGCGAAGTGCTCTAATAGGGTGATGTGGTACTACAAGGTCATTAAGATAAGATGGGGCCTGATTATTTAAGACCTTGTATGTGAGGAGCAGGATTTTGAATTCAATTCTGGATTTAACAGGAAGCCAATGAAGGGAAGCCAAAACAGGAGAAATATGCTCTCTCTTTCTAGTCCCTGTCGGTACTCTTGCTGCAGCATTTTGGATTAACTGGAGGCTTTTCAGGGACTTTTTAGGACATCCTGATAATAATGAATTACAGTAGTCCAGCCTGGAAGTAATAAATGCAGCGTCACTCTGAGACGGGATATTTCTAATTTTAGAGATGTTGCTCAAATGGAAGAAAGCAGTCTTACATATTGGTTTAATATGTGCATTGAAGGACATATTCTGGTCAAAAATCACAGCGTTACTGGAGGCCAAGGTAATGCCATCCAGATTAAGAATCTGGTTAGACACCATATTTCTAAGATTTTCAGAGCCGAGTACAATGACCTCAGTTTTATCTGAATTTAAAAGCAGAAATTAGAGGTCATCCAGGTGTTTATGGCTTTAAGACATTCATGTAGTTTAACTAATTGGTGTGTGTTATCTGGCTTAGCTAAGCTAAGGTAGAAAATTCCTAAAAATATAGTGAGTGAAAGAGAGTGTGCTTCAGATGAAGCAAGTGAAGATTAAACTATGAAATAAGAAGTTATCTATAAGTTTTTAATTATTTTGGCTATCCAGATAAGCTACACAAAAACACAACCATGTGTTGGAACAGGAAGTGATAGGAAGTGAGAACAATGACCTTAGGACAGGTGAGATTGGTCAATGGTAGAGCTATTTTCCTGAAATTACGCATGTTACGGTTGCCAACGTGTGTGTGCGTGCACGTGATAGAACTATATGAATGGAGGCCAGCGCAGCTTAATTTACAGTTAATTTATGATCATTTATAGTTACTGCCTTTGTCACCCTTTATGTGGGATGTATAATAACCATGTAGGCATGTAGGTATATCCAGAAATAACATCGATATTAGAAAGCAGCAAGTCAGTAACTGAGATGTTTGCTTGAGTGAATAACATTAGCATATAGCTCATGCTAATAATACATCTTCACATTTTTCTTTTCAAAGGTAACAATAGCTTAGCGTTCTTGCTACTCACCATGCTGTAACACAGGTATATGTTAGCAATGAAAACGTTTAGCAAATGTTTTTTAATAAAGGCTATCGTGCTAATTAGCCTTAGGATTTGCTGAGGTCTTGGTTCCAGCTCTAGTGGTCATAAGTGAGCTTAGGTCTGTGCAAGCCTTTGGCACGAAAATCAGTCTTGTAAAGCTCACTTTTTTCCAGGTGAGCCTATAGCACATTTGTTAACTGTCAGTCCTGACTGTACAGCTTCTAATCAGAAATAATTACATTTTGTTCCTGTTTTTTTTTCTTTTGTTTGTTTTGTTTTTTGCTTGTTAATCTTTTTCTGTCAACAGGATAGCTGAAAAAGTTTTAAATGACTCCTGTTAAAATGTTGTAGGGCTGTAGAGTGGGGTCATGTTAACAATCCATTAAAATTTGTGGTCTTCAAGGTCAACTTTATGATTTATTGGGTGAAAATTGACAAAAAGCTTTAGAACTTAGAAACTATTATTCCTACAACTGTGCTGTGTATATGGCATAACATATAGCAGGAACCTATAAAGGTAACTGACCTTTGACCTCTCCTTCAAGAAGGTATTTGTAATGTCTACAGTGATTAGACATGCTTAATAAAAACAGTGTGGGGCACAGAATATTTTTGTGGGCCAGTGTTGAACATGTCAGTAACACTGAGGGTTACACACACTTTGCCAGGTACACCTGTTCACCTGCTCGTTAAACACAAATATCTAGTGAACCAATCAGATGTCAGCAAATTGAAGTATTTAAGCATACAGACATGTTCATGATGACCTGCTGAAGGTCAAACCAAGTATCAGAATGGGGGAAAGAGAACGCGTGGTTGTTGGTGCCAGATGGGTCTGAGTATTTCAGAACTGTTCATCCAATGAGCTCACAACATTACCTCTACAGTTTACAGACTGTAGTGGCAATCCAACCAGCAAAAGGCCACCTGAGGGAAACTGAAGTATTTCCAACTCATCCTGGTGATGAGGTCAAATACGGCCACTACTTTTAACACTTTTTGTGGTAACTTGTTTTTAATTTTGCTGCATACAAGCTGAATGTAACTAAATCACATGACCTTTTATCGTCCTTGAACTTATTTCTAGTACAACATTTAATATAAACACTGTATTTTATTTAAAAAATAATTATTAAAAACTCCTTTTAATGTGTTAAAATCAGCCCAACTGTTATTTTAAAATGTAAATAACAGTTGGGTGTGCAACCATTATAACCTACAACACAGAACATCAATGTACTTCTCATACAACTAAAATAAACTACTGCATATAGTACTTATTTATAAAACATATAGTCATTTAAAAACACCATCTACTACTACAGTTGAAACCAGATGTTTACACTTAAAAAAAAACCCAAAACATTTTTTTCTTTACCGTCAAACATCAGATAAGAGTAAACTTTTTTTTTTTTTAGATTAATCAATGTCAACATATTCTTTGTATTCATGAATTATCAGGATAAAGAGTGAAAACTATGTATTTTCTTTTATTACTTTCATCAAAGTCAGAAGTTACATACACTAAGTTTACTGTGTCTTTAAACAAAAGGAAAACTCCAGATATTTTCTATTTTTAGCTTAAAATGGTTCGATAGGTTAATTAAGTCCATTTGAGTTCATTTGTGGCACACCTGTGGATGCATTGAAAACCACACCCCAAACACAGAGCCTCCTTCTTTGACATCATAGCAAAATCGCGAGAAATCAACCAAGACATCAGGAACTTAATTGTAGACTCCACAAGTGTGGCTCATCGTTAGGTGCAATTTCCAGATGCCTGAAGGTCCCACATTCATCCATTCAGACAATAATAGGTGAGAATAAAAAGTACAGGAATGTACAACCATCATACGCTCAGGAAGGAGACCTTCAAACCTGACCCAGTTACACCAGTTCTGTCAGAGGAGTGGGCCAAGATTCCAGCAACTATTGCAGAAAGCTTGTGGAAGGACACCTGAAGCGTTTGGCCCAAGTGGAACAGTTTCGGGCAATTTTACCAGATAATAAGGACGTGTATGCATACTTCTGTCTTTGATGAAAGTTGAAAGAAACATAAAACAAACAAACAAAGTTCTCTCTCTTTATTTTGAATGTGTAAACAGATTCTACAAAAAGATGTAAACACAAATCATCCAAAGCAAAATAGTCAGTTCCCTTTGGGCATGTCATGTTCTAGTAGGAAGATTACACTATGAAATAACAAGTTATCTATAAGGTTATAATTAAACTGCTGCACAGATAAGCTACACAAAAACACCACTATGTGTTGGAACAGGAAGTGATACTCTACCGCAGAGAGAGCGAACACCAACTGGATGGCGCTGTAGTCTGCACTATAGCTTTTTATTATTTATTCACTAATGAAAAAGCACACATATTGCAGCTCTTCCTTTTTGCTTACTGGATCTAGAACACCATTTAGATCATAACAGCTCCTGATCAGGATGAATTTCATTTTCAAATCAAATTTCATGTCCCAGTTTCACAATTTTGTAACATAATATTTCAAAGCTTGCTTATGGGCTTGTTTTGGAGCAGACCAATAGTCAGGCTCGTCTTCACCCTTACTGTCAGACTCTGAATGATGGTTCTGCTATATCTCACCTGGCTGAGTGGGACACAGAGTTCCCACTGCAGGAGCTTGGTTGAGTCTGCCTCGACCATTTCCTGTGTGCCATACCGCTTCACTCTCTCCCCACCTTCCTGTCTGCTGTCTGGCAAAAGGCCTCATGTTCTGAAATCTCTTCCTCTCCATATCTTCCAAATCTCTTTGAGTTTCTTTGAGCAGAGATTCTTTTGCAGCTGTGACAAAATATAGAACGGTTTCTGCAACCAGGGGAGTAAAATGTGCTGCAGTGTGAGGGCGCACAGGTGTAGGTGCTTGAAAAGTAACAATGTTGGAACCGTGTGCAGGAATGACAGACGACAGAAGAACACACACATGCAGGCACGCTTCAGAGTACTCTCTAAGGAGACTCAAACTACTTATGCACCACTTAGCATGCAGCTTTTAGTCTTTCTGAGAAAAAATCTCACTCTGTGAACATGACATTTGCTTCAGCCATGTTCATGAAGCCCATTCTCACTGTGACTCGGGTTGAACTGCATTTTCTGTCTTAGTTATTGCTAAGGAGGAAGGTGAAATGCACTGGCTGACGGTCGTAAAGTGACTGCCTCATTCAGTTAAAAAGTCTGGTCTGAACATGGACTGTTAATCAGTGGCCCCTCCATTTTTACTTACAGCTATTCACAGAGGCAGAAAGATGAGAGAGCAAAGCAAAGAGCCTGCTGTGTTTGTATGAATTTCTGTTTTTGAACACTTTGTTTGCATTTCTGAATCAGAATTAAATGTCTAAAGAAACACAGCTTTTTAAAATCGCTTTGTGCAAAATATAACAAATTTCCAACTACATTGCCCATTGTGTTATTAAAACAGACACTGTGATAGCACTATCCCTGTACTTTGTTATACAGTACTTCTTACCACCAATTTGTCTTGAGGACTCAAATTTAAGTGCACAAAAAGTAAAAAAAAAGAACCTATGGTAATGGCACTTATTTAAAGTGATGGTTTTCCAAAGCTGCTGCTATGAGTAATGGCTCCAGAGATTCAGGTGCTTAGCTGTTTGTTAATTTGTGCACTCCCCGCAAAGGTATTAACAACTGATTAGTGTAATGGGAAATTTTAAGACTCTTTGTGAAGCTGACCTGACTCAGTGAAAGGCTCCATATTTTGTCATGTTTTGTCATTCTGTCTTCATGCACTCAGAAAATATTTATGCTGAATGCTGATTTTAATTGAATTCGTGTCAACTTTCTGTGTCTTTGTTTTTTTCAGTAAGTCCCGCGTAAAACATGAAGTTTAATGGAATCTGGCCAAATGAAATGTACTTGATTGGTATGTATTCACTTTATTCTGAGCAATCTTCCTAATAATTTGAATAAATAAACAGATTTTATTTATTTCAGTTGCATTAAAGTATTGTTTTGTGTTATGATGGCAAAGAATAATCTTTCAGGTATACCCCACGATCATGCATCAGTTATCTTTCGCACACAGTGTTCTGACCGTATTCTGTGATCGTGGCAGTGACGTGTAAATATTGGAGGTTAGCGTCCCGCTTTGTAAAAAAGCACGTGGACCTGCTGGTAATTTGAACCAATGCAAAGTCAAATAAAAGTCACAGAGAAAACCTGATTTATTTCAGATTTCCACAACATTCGCTGCTCAGCTACGAGAGAGGATAATACAGGATGTGATTAAGCCGAGCATAACCATTATAATATAATGTATATATAAAACATCTAAAATTGTTTCTGGAACTAGGGTTGGGGTTTGTATTGGTTAAGAGAGTTGCTAATACGTCGTGTCTGCAGGGTCCTCGAAATTCCGACAAAAACAGAAGGAAAAAAAAGAAACACGGGCGCGTGTGTGCGCGCGCGTGGGTATTGTAGGTGGAGGCTGTTCTTACAAACCCCTCAGCTCACAGAGCTCTGAGACAGTCTCCGCTGTGCACGGCTCCGAGTGAGTCTGTTCTCAGCTGAAGTGCAGACCGGTGAAAAACAGTGAGCGGATAGTTGTAAGTATTTTTTTCCCTTCGTCATGTCTTTACTCTCTGTTTAAAGTGTGCAGGACAGCCTTTTTAATCCACGCTGCCGCTAACACGAGCCTGTGAAAATGAAGCGTCGTTAAGTTTGTCTTACTTAATAACATAAACTTGATGCCTTGTCCAAACAAAAGCAGCCATTGCCGTCAGCTGGCTGCATTTTCATTTGCATAATTCACCTGTGATAGCGGACAGCACACAGTCATAAACTCGTGCTTACATGTAAATACATCAGGTGAAGGTGGCTGGTGTCCGTGTTTAGGTTCACTTTAGCAGTCTGTGCTTTGTGTGTTGCTTCTGTTTTGTCCTAGTTGTTGCTGCGTATTGGTGGGATTTATTTAATCTCTAATACTGTTTATTAATGTGAGATATATTTCGCGTCGTGTCTCTGGAGGTGCAGCAAGCCAAAAACATTATCAGTCATGGTGCTCATCTGTCTGCTGCTGATACAGAACTCCTGGAATTACTGTAAAATTAGGATTTTTGTGTATGTGGCTTTTAAAAATGATACAGGTGGAAGTGGAGGCCTCGATTTGCTCTAAAGGGTCACACATACAAAAAAAGACACTGGAATAGAAACTGGATAAAGAAATTGAACTCAAACTAAAAACGAAAAATGCAGAATTAAGAGGAATAGGAGTCACAAGAGAAGAAATGAGGAGAGAGTGAGATGAAGAAGGGTGACATGCGGTGTAGGGGATAGAAGAGGAGATGAGGGGAAAACAACAACAGGGTAGAGAGGAAATAAAGATGAGGAAAGAAGAGGAAGGAATATGAAATCTGCTCCACTATCACTGATAAGGTTTAGAACACTGTTATTGAAGCCCTGCTGCTTGAATTAATGGACTGCCGTGAAACAGGTAAAAAAATAATTAACCTCTACGTGACCCTTTGTTTTCTCTTTCTTTCACTGTCCGAGGAAACAGAGCTTTTAATTTAATTGGTCACCCACTCTTTAGCTTTTAAAGCTTTTCATTCTTGTCTGTTCACCTGTGGTACGTTTTTTTTTCATAAACTGCATGTGTCCTGCACGCTGTGTAGGAAGAGGATAAAAGTGTTGCTGATATTGGTTTAGCAGAACTGTGGCAATGCACGTAAGCATTAATGCACCCCCAAAAAATCCTGTATACCTTCCTAAAAATCTACCCTCCACAAGCAGTGTGACACTGTGGGTGCTGCACAGTCTCCTGTGTTTTTTAACTTCAGTCACTCCCTTAGGGCCAAATGACTCATGTCTGCACACGAACACCTCCCTGTGTGTTTATCTATCCATAGATAAGTCCATCCATATGTGTCGACCATAACCGTTCTGTGACCATGTTTGCATTTGCAGATCTTTGATCCACATGACATGCTTGTAAGAGTATTGATCAGACTCTGTGCAATCTGTGAGCACTTGTCAGCTTTGTAATAAAAAGTGTGGAGGCAGGCAGCGGTGTGGAGGTGGCTGGGATGCAGATTGGATCCAGTCCAAATCTGTTAATTAGACAGCAACAGAGGAAGTAGATTCCCTGAGGGAGTAGGACTAACGGATAGCCAATTAGCTGATGGTGTATCTCTGCTCAATCTATGCTCTCCTGCTTCGAGTGAAATTGCTTTAAAAAAAGAAAAGAACATTACTGTGTTATTATTGTATGTCATAAACAGTGTACACACATCATAAACCCACTATTTTCCCCAAAGAAATATCACAGATGAATGTTTATAGTGCAAATGTTTGCCTTGCTGAAAGCATATATGTGTTTTTGTGAAAATACAAGCTTAGGATCTTTGTACTTTGGGCTAAAGTAACTTACAAATGTTTACTGGTCTGTCTTGCAAAGATGGGGCTATTTTTAGTAACTGTAGATATTGAATAGGCTAAATTTAGTAAACCAAAAGTACAGTATTTCACACTGATAATATGATCACTATTTTAAACATTACCTAAAGTCAAACACTGTACATAAAATTTGGACCCAATCACAACAAGAGCACACACTCTTTTGTGGACTACTGCTTTGAGCTTCAAGGTTGGCATTTTGGCTGTCACCATGTTATTTCTTTGGGAGTAAACAATGGCCATATTTGGATGAGAGGATGTAGTATTAGCAGCTAGTTAGCAGCTAATGTGGTTTATCTTGATTAGCAACTTGCATACATAGACTGAAGCATATTCATACAGTATTACAATTTAAGTCACAGAGCTTTTTGTGACAGAAGACATATAATTTGCCAGATAAACCTGTTAAAATGGTCCGAAAGAGCACAAACATGTTCAGTGATTTTTAACTAGCTGAGGCGTTACGTAGCATTTGCTAGCAGCTTTAGCTACCCTAACCCTGGAGACTGCTGCCAACCTAGAATGAACTAACTTTGGTAAGCTTTTTTAAAATGTTTGTGCATTAGCATTATTGTTGTATTTTATTGGCATATAATGCAAATTCACAGATGCAGGAGTGTGTTTCAAGCTCCAGTCTCTAAATGTTTTGTCTACACGAAGTGTACATATACTTAGGTGTGTGCATGTCCAAGCTGAAAGCGTCGCAGCAAGGAATTCAAGTGGTGATTTTGTGCAGCATCACCATCGTGTGATGATCAGTTGTATCCACAATTAGAACTAACATTATAAATCATATGAAATAAATGGACAGATGCACATAAATGTATACAATTTATGCTGCAATTCCTTGGCACCTTCTTAATGATGGCATGATAAGCAGGGCTCGCAAAATTTCAAAATCCCTGGTAGCCCTTCAGGCAGGGACTCTTCAGTTTTTGGTAGCCCAAAATAAATTTAAGTAGCCCGAATAAAAAATAGGGCAATTTTTTTATTGATGTTTTCTTTCCTGTTTTTTTTCCTTTACAATATTATACATTAAAGTATATATTGTAACGCAAACAAAACATGAATCAAAAAATTGTTGAAACACAAATTACAACATTGTATAAAAATTACAATCATCAACTCAAATACTTGGTTCTAATTGAACAGAAATTTCTATGAACTTGTAAAACTGTGTAGACCATGAATCAGTCTGTGTCAGGTCCTGAATTTGAAATTTACTGAAGTCACGGGTAAGGGGTAAGTGGAACCAAGATCTAGGACATTTTTTTTTTTTTGAAGTTTGCAAAGACTGCTAAATTTTGCCAATGGTAGTTCACTCTTTGCAACATAGTACGCTGTTCTAAACAGATGTTTCAGGTTTATTTTTAGTATGTTCTTTGGTGTTTGTTCTGGGAAAGATATTGCAGACTGAGCAATAATGCATTTCTTGCATTTCTCATGGGTTCTAATGGGGTCTTTCTTAAAATTACTGGTCCCAGTAACAAAGGCGCTTGTCGACTCAGAAATCGAGGGAAAACCAACAACACACCCGGCAGAACATTATGTTATTTACAGGGGTGCACATAAGTGGTCCGCAGGTGCGCATTCGCTGTCAAAATAAAAGACGCGCACCAGATAAGAAGTTGCAGCGGGTGTTTGCATACATATAAAAGGCACTTTTTGTCCGCTAGAGTGGGATTTTCACGGCATATTCTGCACCACATTTCTGTGCGTTCATCATTTGTTTGAAGCCAGCTCACCTCCTGCAGCCACTTTTCCGAGAATACAAGCTTCTTTTGCGATTCGGACTCCTTCTGACGTTTCTTTGGAGGTGGAGGAACACCAAAGTAATTGCTTAAAGGAGCTTGCTTCGACATCTTTTAGAGTTCTAAACAAATGTCTGACCTCCTCCAGAAAATCTTATGTACGCAAATACGCGTGTTGCACATTCTTATCTGCTGCGCGTCTTTTATTTTGACAGCGAATGCGCACCTGCGGACCACTTATGTGCACCCCTGGTTATTTAGCTTGTCATATTCCAGCCACAGAAATTCTTTTGTCCATGAAACCATAAAGCTGCACTTTCTTTTTCCCCTCATAGTCTGATTTGTCATAAGTTTTCCGTTTTGTGGTCGGCTTTTCTTTGGCTGTCACTTCTTCACCCTGACCTGTCTTATTTGGCTCAGCAGAACTAAAATATATATCCTGCTGCTTTTACACACGCACTCACATAACGGTCAGCGATTCTCTGCGCAATCAACCTCTCACATGTTTAAGCTTGCTGTGGGAAATTTCACTTGTCACATTTGAATAGTAAGCTAATGAGTGATAAGACGATGCCAGAGGAATTGGTGCGCAATTAATCGTCACTCACCAATCAGTACTGCCGCTCTCTATACACAGTTCGCGCGATCGCAAAGTGAAAGCAAAAAACAGCAAATTCAAACGCGATTTCAATATGTCACATATTGACAGTAGCTCATCGATGCCAATGACATAATTACCCAGCTACATTTTCAAAAGAATGCAAAAGCATTGACATATATTTTCCCTTCCTATGATAGCCCGACGGGCAGGGCTGAGATAGATTCTGGTAGCCCGACTGGAAAAATCGCTAGCCCCGGGACGTCGGGCTAGCGATTTTGCGAGCCCTGATAAGTAAGGCTTTGAAATCTATTTTGTGCAGTGAGTGATGGTTACTCTTCCCCATTTCCCATGACCCTTTATGACCCTTTATGACCCTCTGCAGCCTGATGGCCACACCACCAACAGTCTTTGCTTTTTCCTGTCCTATTTTTTATATGCTGGGAATAAGGGCGGCAAAAAAGAAAAGACCAGACTGACATTAAAAGAAACAATAGAAATGCCCTAAAATGCACTTAGTGAATGTAACAATAATGAGCGGCCCTTTGGGCAATCAGCAGGCATTCACTTCCCCAACGAAACAGTTGCCAGACAGGCGTTTGTGTTAATGGGGACCTTGTGGCCTCTAGATTGCATCAGCAGGTTGTTTGTTCCAAGCTGTGGATTGAACAATTACAAGGTATTACGCAGGCATCAACAGAGTTTTCAGTGAGGAGGAAACATGTTTACCACCAGTATCAACCATGTAATCATCACCAGGCCTCTTAAAAGAGAGTCACCATTAATGTTAGTATAAATGCTTTCCAAAAATTCAACTATTGAAAGGACATCTCTTTGCCATCTCTTATGCGCTCTTTTGTCTTTATGAGAGGTTAATCACACCAGAAATATGAGCGGTTAAAGACAAATTGATGGTTGTACAAAACGTAATGGTGATGGGAAAAAACCAAAACATAAAAAAACCAAAACATGGAAACTGATGTTAAAAGTGTTTATTAAAGCATCGTGCACCAAACTGCTGTGAGCATGAATGTGGATTTTTGAAAGTTTTCAGCTGTTCCTAAGACACAACAGCTGAAGCTCAACAGCAGGTGCAAGCTATTTTCATTAGCAGAAACCAAACAATAGTATCCAGGTTTTTATGTGCCAGGCAATTGTCGCTTCACCAGCTAATCTCTAGTACAATACTGCTAGTGTCGCTTTGCAGTTACGAGCAAGCATTCATTATGGAATAACTGAATTTAGGATTCAGTGATGTTGTGGATGAA